>NC_135966.1:44363188-44518188 GCF_053455715.1 Rhinoraja longicauda | reverse complement strand
GCCTACATGCTTTCCATATCTTTCCATCCCTACATATTCATGTGTCCATCTAAGAGCCACTTAAATGCCATTACCATACCTACTAACATCACCACCCTAAGCAAAATGGTCCAATAACCTACCAATCTCTCTGGGTTTAAAAAAAAAACATTTCCTGCACATATAACCTTTAAACTTTCTCTCTCTGGCCTTACAGCTCTGCCTCCTATAATTTGACATTTCCACCCTGAGAGGAAAAAGTTCTGACTGCAGATGATACTAAGCTGGGGGGTAGTGTGAATTGTGAGGAAGATGCAATAAGGCTGCAGGGTGACTTGGACAGGTTGTGTGAGTGGGCGGATACATGGCAGATGCAGTTTAATGTAGATAAGTGTGAGGTTATTCACTTTGGAAGTAAGAATAGAAAGGCAGATTATTATCTGAATGGTGTCAAGTTAGGAGGAGGGGGAGTTCAACGAGATCTGGGTGTCCTAGTGCATCAGTCAATGAAAGGAAGCATGCAGGTACAGCAGGCAGTGAAGAAAGCCAATGGAATGTTGGCCTTCGTAACAAGAGGAGTTGAGTATAGGAGCAAAGAGGTCCTTCTACAGTTGTACCGGGCCCTGGTGAGACCGCACCTGGAGTACTGTGTGCAGTTTTGGTCTCCAAATTTGAGGAAGGATATTCTTGCTATGGAGGGCGTGCAGCGTAGGTTCACTAGGTTAATTCCCGGAATGGCGGGACTGTCGTATGTTGAAAGGCTGGAGCGATTGGGCTTGTATACACTGGAATTTAGAAGGATGAGGGGGGATCTTATTGAAACATATAAGATAATTAGGGGATTGGACACATTAGAGGCAGGAAACATGTTTCCAATGTTGGGGGAGTCCAGAACAAGGGGCCACAGTTTAAGAATAAGGGGTAGGCCATTTAGAACGGAGATGAGGAAGAACTTTTTCAGTCAGAGAGTGGTGAAGGTGTGGAATTCTCTGCCTCAGAAGGCAGTGGAGGCCAGTTCGTTGGATGCTTTCAAGAGAGAGCTGGATAGAGCTCTTAAGGATAGCGGAGTGAGGGGGTATGGGGAGAAGGCAGGAACGGGGTACTGATTGAGAGTGATCAGCCATGATCGCATTGAATGGCGGTGCTGGCTCGAAGGACTGAATGGCCTACTCCTGCACCTATTGTCTATTGTCTATTGTTTATCCTATCTATGCCTCTCATAATTTAATGTATATCTGGTGTCCCCTCAATCGAGAAAACAATCTTCATTCTCAGATTGAAATAATGTTATAACCAATTTGGTCCTCATAATGCAAATAGTGTTCGCTAATTCATCACTTCCATTATATCCAATTTGCGTTATAGAAACATATGTTATTGCAGAACAACCTGTATATCATATTTTTTATTCAAAATCCTTTGAAAGATTGGAACAAACGTCATTTAAATCTACTTCTAAAACCAAACTTGTCCTGATTCAATTGTCTTATGCAGGTAGATGGGTTATAGTTTAAGTCAATTTTGAATAAATTGTTGGTGCTAACATTAAAAGGAAATGCTGATGAGCAGATTGACATTAATAGTTCTTGATTAGGTGAGTGTGAGTGTTAATATTATATCCTTTTTTCAGTAGGAGGAATGCCTTCATTATAGCTTATCAGAATGTACAGTTTTACACTGCAACATTTGGCTAAGAGATTAAGGAATGCTCTAGGTGTACAAAAGGAATAGTAAATGTTGTTTATTGAGGTTTTACACAGAATCTTGAGGGAAAGAAACAATGAACTTGCATATTTTAAATAAAGTGTTGGAAACATTCAACAGGTTAGAGAGCATCAGTGTACAGAGAAGCCAAGTTAAGGTTTCAGGTCAGTAACCATTCAACAGAACGGCATGCTTTTGCACTCGTAAGATTCATGACCAAACTCATGATTTTGCTGGTGATTTCTCAAGACAATTTGCTATTTGTTATTCAGTTTTGTGCGGTTGTTGCAGTTTCCAGGAATAGCCTTCATTAATCTCACTCGTTTCTACATGTAAAATCTCAAGGCCGGTACAGGACACATTTTTAATCGTCAACAACTACTTTGTCAATAAATCGGTGATACAGTTCCTGATCGTGGCTCTGTGATAGCAAATGTAGGTTCTAGCACTATTCCTGACACTTTGCTACGAGCATGCTACATTGTACTGCCTTTTTGAAAGAGAAGTTTAAGTGATGTCTTGTAAAACTAGTTTTTGAGTTTTGGCCAGTATTGCCCATACCAATATCTTCTAATCTCATGAAATATCATGAAAAACAAATTGCTGGAGGAACTCCAGATTCCAGCAACTGCAGTTTCTTGTATCACTTATCATTCTTTCATGTTTACATCCTAGTTAACTTGATGTGCTAGCAAGGAGGAGTTGGAACTGTGCCTAATTCCACCCCTTCCTTGAGCCTAGAACATCTTGACAAGTCACAAAGTACTGCAGTAACTAGGCGGGCCAGGCAGCATCTCTGGAGAAAATGGATAAATTACATTTTGAGTCGGGACCCTTCTTCAGACTGGTAAAATATCCATGTTCACCAGAGATGCTACCTGACCTGCTGAGTTACTCCAGCACTTTATGTCCTGATTAATACTTTGTCCTTTTTCTGCAGCCTGATAGATCTTGTTCTTGACAGGGCGGAGATGGACTAACTCGGCCCCAATCATTTATTGGGATTCCACTGTTCTGTATGGTTCAGCAGCTGAGTTCAGTTGGGAAAATGTTAACATAGCCAAAAATATAAGGTGTACAAGGAAAGTTTTGTATCAGTGAACACATACAATTCAACAGTACAGATAATAAAATTAGAAATTTACAGGCACAAAACAATATCTAGAAATTCCTTTCAGTTAAGGCAGAGGTTCACTTACACCTCCTCCTCATTTACTATATCCGCTGTTCTAGGTGTGGACTATATATCTATATCGCCGAAACCAAGCGCAGACTGGGCGATCGTTTCTCTGAACACCTCGCTCAGTCCGCCAGGGCCTACGCGATCTCCCAGTTGCTAGACACATTAACCCCCCCTCCCATTTCCATGCTGACCTTTCTGTCCTGGGCCCCCTCCACTGTCAGAGTGAGGCTCAACGCAAAATGGAGGAACAAACCTCATATTTTGCTTGGGCAGCCTACAGCCCAGCGGTATGAATATTCATTTCTCAAACTTCAAGTAACCCTTGCTTTCCCTCTCTGTCCCTCCCCCACACTAGTTCACCTACTCGTTTCACTGTCCTTCTGATTAATTTTACTTTGTATGCCTTGTTGTCACCATCCTCTCAGGAAACAATGAAACCTTGTACATTTCCTTGATTATCATCCACTTTGATCTGTCCTTTACACATCTTACGTGCTCTTTGTACCTTTAGATATCTCTAGTTTCCCTCTCCCCTGACACACAGTCTGAAGAAGGGCCTCGATCTGAAATGTCACCCATTCCTTCTCTCCAGAGATGCTTCTGTCCAGTTACTCCAGCATTTTGTGTCTATCTTCAAGAAATTAACAGTCTATTTCTTGAGTCGTATGATCTTGCTTCCAAAGCCTTAATGTTCTCAATAGTTTGCATACATCTGTAAAGTATTATTATACAAGGCTGCAAATCAGAATGTGTCCGCTTCATGAAATTTCCCAATTTGGAGAGAAAGAAACGAGTTTTTGTATCATCTTTATATTAAAACTCTCGTTTGTTTGTTTGTTCCTGAACTACAGCCAAAACGATACACGATAGCACGACAATTTTAGGCCCACCTTACTTCCCGATGTCCCTTTGGTGCTAATGGAAGAAGTTTCATTGAAATCGGTGTTGTATTTTTGAAGTTATTCAATTTTAAAGTTTAAATCTATCTCTTGGGGAGGGAGGGAGAGGGGTGGAGGGAGGGAGGGACGTAGGGGGGAGGATAAGGGGCGTTGAGGGGGATGGAGTGGGGGAAGGGGGGAGGATGGAGGGGAAGGGGATGGAAAGGAAGGAGGGGAGGGGAGGGGGGGGGAGGAGATGGTGCTACACCAATGCAGGAGATTTGGGCCCAATGGGTCCACTTGGTCTAGTTTTACCTAAATGCGTGAAATGTATTTCCTGCATTTCCCAGCATGTTGTAATCTCCGATCACAGTACTTGATGCTAGTAGCATCCAGCATGGTGAAATGTCCTCAGCTAGTGTGACAATAGTTAGTTTTTAGTTCATAAAAGTATAAGAAATTATTTTCCCAGTGGAAACTTTAATTTCATAACTTAAGTAACTGACTGTTAGTTGGTTTGAAATTGCCTGAAGCTTCAGTACCTTGATTAAGTTAATAAGAATATTTTTGTTTATTGCAGAATTTCAGCAAAGTCGGAAAGAAGTTGAACAAATCATTATGTGATTATATCCAGGTCATAGAAAAGACCGAAAGAGGTAATTTCACAACAATGTGATTGGCACCCCATCAATCCATGGAAATGAATAAAACATCCTTAAACCCTTCACTCCATTCGGAAATGGGGTGTTGGGTTAAAACATGGTGGCGCAGCAGTAGAGTTACTGTCTTACAGTGCTTACAACGCTGGCGACCCGTGTTCAAACCCGACTACGGATGCTGTACTTTCTCCCCGTGACCGCGTCAGTTTTCTCCGAGATCCTCGGTTTTCTCCCACACTCCAAAAACTTACAGGTTTGTTGGTTAATTGGCTTGGTATAAATGTAAATTGTCCCTAGTGTGTGTCGGATAGTGTTAATGTGCAGGGATCACTGGTCGGTGTGATCTCGGTGTATCTCTAAACTAAACTAACTGCTAAGTGGAAGCTGCCTTGCTGAAATATCTCATCCATCGATTTGGTTTATTTTTATTTTGATCTTTATTTCCCAATCCATAATTAAAATATCCAAGTTGCATGGTGATTCAATCAACCCTCTTATTGATAAATAAAACAAGAGACAGCAAGTTGTGTATTAGCTGCAGAATTCTATTTAGTCATGACATAAACCTTGGGTATGCTAGTAATTAGCTTTGGTTAACTAAGAAATTAATGAGGAAGGTTACAAAACCACATCAATTATGTCACAAGGCCTGTGTTAAACTGAATGCGGATTATCAATTTATCACTGAGATTGGTGTCTGGGATTGACTTAATTTTCTAATAGATTAATTTAGAATCATATTCACTGGAGAGCTGTCAAGTTAATCGTATTAGATTGCCAGTTGACTGAACATGTGATTATAGTGAGTAATTTTCACACAACTAATACCACCTTATTATTTGTATTGGCTGGTTAGAGATTGCTCATTGCCTTCCCCTGGGCAATGGTATTAGTTGTTGTGCTGTCAGATTAATGAACCACCTTCACCAGATGTCTTTGCCATTCTTCTTGACACCTGGAATTGAGTTAAATCATTTTACCTGCTGATAACTTGAATCTCTACTTGCTGATTTAAATATAATCTCCTTTAATTTGCTCCATGTGATGCCTGATGACTCTGACTGGCAATCTGACTTCTAAAATGTCTGATACAAGGAACTGCAGATGCTGTTTCTACAAGAAAATATACTAAGTGCTGGAGTAACTCAATGGGTCAGGCCGTGTCTTTGGAGAATATGGATAGCTGACGTTTCGAGTTGGAACCCTTCTTCGGACTGAAAACGGAACCTGACCTGAAATGTCACCTATCAATGTTCTCCAGAGATGCTGCCTGGCCCGCTGAGTTACTCCAGCTCTTTGTGTCTTTTTTTTCTAAAAGAGTAGCCCTTTCTCCCGCCCTCTATTGAAAATGGAACCTGTTCTTTTAGATCGGAGTATCTTTCCAGATTTGTTTCATTCATGCTGGGGCTACGCATTTAACTGTCAAAGAGCCTAATATTCATTGTTTTTCCCCCCACTCCAAACTTCCCACTGTGTGCCTTGTGAAGACACTTCTTTTATGCCTGCTTTAAAGAGTCGGCTCCACGAGTATGGGGCTGGGTAGCCCAGATAAGACTTTTCCTTTCTATCACGGGAGGTAGATAAACCAGACAAAGCTTATTCAAACAGAATTAGGGAAAAAGAGCAAGAAGCATGGCAAATCAACACTTTTTTTTCATGATCCTTCAAAGACACCTACTTGGGAATGGAGGTGGAGGCGAAACAGATGGAAAATCCCCATAAAGTTTGTTCTTTTTGGTCTTCCATTTTACTTTATTTTACTGTCTATGAAAAAGATAATAAGATTATAATGACTTTTACTGTTAAATATGTCACCTGATAAGCAATCGATAATCCTGGACTAATGATCTTGCAACAAAGGTTCTAGTACCACCATGGTAACTGGTGGATTTAAAGGAAGTCCACCAGGAATTAAGGAAAAGATTACTCAGTAACGATACCACAAAATTCCTGGAATATTATAAAATCCCTCTAGTTAACGAATACACCGTGGGAAAGGAAATCAATTATTCTTACCTAATCTGACCCATAAGTGGTTCCAGGCCCTCAACGCTATGTGGATTTTCTTTAAACATCCCACTGAAATGGCTCTCCCTGCCTGGCAATGGCTCCACGGTTGGGCCGAGCGGATGGGGGGGGGGGGGATTGGGATGGGGGGGATTGGGATGGGGGGGGATGGGGATGGGGGGGATGGGGATGGGGGGGAGGGGATGGATGGGGATGGGGGGGGGGATTGGGGGGATGGGGGGGGATGGGGATGGGGGGGGTGGATGGGGGGGAGGGGATGGATGGGGATGGGGGGGAGGGGATGGATGGGGATGGGGGGGAGGGGATGGATGGGGATGGGGGGGAGGGGATGGATGGGGATGGGGGGGAGGGGATGGATGGGGATGGGGGGGATGGGGGGAGGGGATGGATGGGGAAGGGGTGAAGGGGGTGGGGGAGTGGTGGGGGGAGGGGAGGGAGGTGTGAAGGGGATGGGGGAGGGGTGAAGGGGAGGTGGGAGTGCTGCACCAATGCAGGAGAGGTTTGGACCCAACGGGTCCACTTGGTCTAGTTTGTTCTATATCTCTCCTTTCCCTTTCCCCTGACTCTCACTCTGAAGAAGGGTCTTGACCCAAAACGTCACCTATACATGAGATCATAAGTGATAGGAGTATAATTAGCCCATTCGGCCCATCAAGTCTACTCTGCCATTCAATCATAGCTGATCTATCTCTCCCTGGCCCCATTCTCCTGCCTTCTCCCCATAACCATATTACCTTTCTCCCAAGATGATGTCTGACCCACTGAGGTACTACAACTTTTTATGTCTATCTTCGGTTTAAGCTAGCATCTGCAGTTCTTTCCTACATAAATAGATGCTACTTGTTGGCTATCAATGTGTTGTCATACTATCATAAAGATTATTGTCTCTTTTCTCTGGTAACTATCCCCTCACAGACCTTTGCTGCAGAGTACTCAAATTTCTGTAATGATCTCTTTTTCATCAAATCTTTCGGTCTTCATTTTCATGTTTTCCTTGTTCCCAGAGGTGTGGAATCTCGGATTAGGTTCCTAATTTCTCTGATTGTTTGGCAGAGCTGCTAATCAAGATGTGCATCATGAAAACCCGCCTTTTGAAAGTTGCATCATCTAACAGAGAGCATTTTATCCTGGCTCATTATGAATGCTTTATGAAAGTCCCAAGATCTACACCAGGGTCATTTATGTTTTGGGCCATTCGAGATAACAATATCAATACGTGTATTCTATATGTCTACGTTCTGTTGCATTCCCTTTGAAACACCTGCGAAGCACTCAAACATTTTGATTTTCTAAACTTAATTTAAAATATATTTAAATTTACTCCAATTTTCCTGTGGGGAAATATATTGGAAGAAAAATCTGCAATTGTAACAAGAATGTTGAATTTTAAAAATCTACTGTCGTAGATAAAACCCGATCAAAGAGAAAACCCAAATTTATTAATTTGGTTTAATTATTTGTACAGTTTATTAATTGGTCACTACTGAAGCATTTTACAGCCAGTCAGATTTTATGAAATGTTGTTTTTGAAATGAAGGCAAATGGTGTCACTGATACGCATGCAATAAATTCTCCAAAGAATTAATGGAATACATAACAATATGTCCTGTTTGTTTCTGTTGTGTAGATTGAGAGGAAAATGTTGCCAATGACAGCAGGTGAATGTTGCTTATATCCTTTGAATGTACCATGGGATATGAAGAATGAACTCACGGTGCCAGTGACCACATTTTTTTAATACTCAACAGAAGTGACTGCGCCAATAATGTACCAATGTTACAGGAATGGAGCTTAAATCCACAAAAACACTAACCTTGAGGTTGCATTGAACAAATTGTGTCCTTTGCGTGCATTATGTTTTAGGATATTTGGTGATACATGTTGGGGGTGCATTTGTAAAATCAAGGGAAAGCTTATGTGGCCATTTAGCCTCTTGCATTTGCTCCACCATTAATTAAGATCATGGTTAATCTTTGACCTCACACTTTATATTAGAACCGTACAGATAAGACCATCACTTATCTACACATAACCCATATCCTTCCATTCCCAGTGGGATGCCTATCCAAAGGTCTCTTAAATGCCACCAACGTATCTGTTTCAACCAGCACCTTTGGCAGCATGTTCCAGGCATTCTCCACCTTCTGGGTGAAGACATCTCTTCACCTCAGCTTGGAATGGCCTTCGTCTTATTTTGAGATTCCTCTGTTCGAGACAGCCCAGCCTGGTTAACACGATCTACCCCATCACACCCACTAAGAACTTTGAGTATGTGAATAAAATCACCTAATAGAAACATAATGTACAGAGCCATTCTGTTTAATCCTTCCTCATGGGACAACATCCCCAGCCCCTTTTGAGAGATCAATCGTACATTTGTTGTATTCCCTCTGTCTTCCTCAAATAAGGAGGTCAAACCTGTGCCGAGTGTTCTGAATGTTGTCTCTGTGCTATCATGCAGGATCCTGGTCATTCATATTTATACTTGTACTCAAATTCCTTTTGCAATAAAAACCACCATACATACAACCTGCCTTCCGCATTGCTTGCTGTATCTGCATGTTAATTTTAAGCGGTTTGTATTCAAGGAAACCCAGCTTCTTCTGATCATCAATTCGTTTCTACTTTTTCCATCAAAATGAGTGACCACGTTTTCCATATATTATTTCATTTGCCATATCCTCGCCCATTTTCTTACCCTATTTCCTTGTTTATTGAAAAAAGCATTTCAATAAATGAATTTCTGTAAGTGCCCAATTTTTCCCTTTATTATTCTGAGGTTCACCCCAAATGTTATAACAATTTTCAACAGTTTTGTCTTACAGTTTATTCAATCATGAACTGAGTACTCCATCTGCTTCCACCTCCGTTTCTGTTCTTGTTTCTGGGCCCATTTCAGCCCATCTTAGACTGCATGCATGCATGTTTCATTTCTGGATTTGAGTATGTAATTGTTAACCAAGCCAGTCTTCTATCTCTGAGCCTGGTCAATATTTAGTTCTTTTAATCTCTGTCATTCTTATTCATTCTGCACAATATTACAATCTTCAGGACTCTACATTCACCAATTATAAATTACTAGTTATAATACCAATTATAAATTTCAGTTTGTGGCTGGTTCTAGTGACAGAATGAGTGACCACGTCATCAGTCTTTAACCTCATTAGAAATTCTCTGAAACAGATACTGCCTGAAACACTGAGTATATTCTGTACTTGTTTAAACTTGCATCCCTTGTACCATGTTTATCAGCTGTCATATTCCATTGCTTCCAGTTTTGAATTCTCAGTTTTCTGTTCTGCTATAATTGAAACCCTTCTTTCTCTTCCCTGCCCTGGAAAGCCTCTGGGCCTACAGATCCACCATATGCCAATGCTCCTGAATGTTCAGTGCCCTAACATTGTTTGTTAACTGCCTTGGTCATATCATCTGAAATTCCCTCCCTGCATCCTTTTTTTTCTCTCAGCCTTCTTAATCCTTGCCCCTGACCAAACATTTGGTGGTGCATTTGAACAGTTCTTCAGTTCATTACTTTATGATCATGTCCTTTGAAGGAATTATATAAATGCAAGTTGTTATTGCCGTCGTGCCATTTACACCTAATGAAAGGTTAATCCTATTGCCAATTGATTTTTATTTTTCCAAATTTAAAATTCAACTTAATTACCACTGCCAATCATGTGACAGTATTATTCAGTAGAGATGATATCACAATCTCTTAGTTTTCAATGTGTGTTGTCCCAGTATAAACAGCCATGAAGTATACTAGGATGTCAACCTATCACTGGAGTTAATATAAATGTCAGTGGTGAGGAGCACCCGATATTATCAAAAAAAGTCAAGTCGGCATGACTTTAATGTTTGAGGTGAACAACTGTGCATAAAGTCCACTGAAGCAGCAAGTTTGTTTCGCTCACTGCCAGCTGATTTGAAAATTGTGAAGACTCATTTTCTAAGGTAAAATTTTCAAAGTGCCAAGGAAGCTACTTTGTAGAGGTGAGTTTCGGCTCATTGTCAAAAAGACAATGATCATCTCTGTGCAGCTGGGGATGTTTATAGAGGAATAGCATCACAGTGACCACTGTGAGGTCATGTTTATAAGTTTAGTGAGGTCCCTTACAAGATAAAAAGGATAGTAGATGTAAACCTGACATTAGGAAGATAGGGGTTAATTAATTTTTTTATCCTGTGCTGGGCTTGATGTTAACTTGATGCTAACTGATGATAACTCCAGTTGGGTTGCCATTTTTATTCTCTGTTCTTGGATTCGGCAAGTTATCAGCTGTACCTGACATTGAGTTCATTCTGCTTGCACTGATGGACAATTCTCTGAACGGTGTGAACTATTCACAACCTTAGCATTCTGTGTTGTCTTGAGTTAAACCTATTTTTTGCCCATCCCATCAAAATATTTGCCTCTGTCCACCTCTTGTAACATTGCCCACCTCTACCATGATCTCAGCCAATTTACACCTGTCATCCTTCGTCATATTGGGATATCGGTTTCCAGATATGCCAGGATAAACTCAAATTCTTCCGAAAACCTTAAGTATGTTGAATCAAAAAATTATGAAAGTATTGGATTATAGGGATGTCTGAAAGGGGGAGAGAGACATGAAGAAGTTAAGAGATGGAATTCCATAATTTAGATGCCAGACTCAGTGAAAACTTTGTTAAATGTAGATTATAACTGCAAAAGCACAGAAGTGTTGGCATTTGGATTTGGATATAATTTGAAACAGGAAAGGTAAGATGTTAGAGGACTTTGAAAATAAAGAAGAGAATTTTTTTTAATGAGCTGCTGACAGTTTGGCAATCAATATAAAGTGATAGATCAGAACTACGCCACCATGCCTTGCCAACATTGTAGTATTCTATTCCCTTTCACATCCATTTAGTAATGTCAATGTTCCAGGTCAGACAATATTTGTCGAAGCAAATGGATAGATGACATTTCTAGTTGGGACCCAAAAAATATTCTCAATCTGAAATGCCAGGCCATTTTTCTCCAGTGTAAGATGTGAGAACAAGACATCAAAGGGATCCAGGAAAATATGGAATAGATCATTGTTCGCTAGGAGAAGATGACAACAAAGCAAACAGATAAAATGTAATCGGGGACAGTCAGATTGGTCGGAGAACCGGGAAGGGGGAGGGAAGGAGAGAGAGGGAAAGCAAGGGTTACTTGAAGTTAGACAAGTCAATATTCATACCGCTAGGGTGTAAGCTGCCCAAACGAAATATGAGGTGCTGTTCCTCCAATCTGTACTGGACCTCACTCTGACAATGGAGGAGGGCCAGGACAGAGAGGTCAGTGTGGGAATGGGAGGGGGAGTTTGTGTTTAGTAACCGGGAGATCGGGTAGGTTTAGGCAGACTGAGCAGAGGTGTTCAGCGAAACGATTGCCGATCCTGCGCGTGGTCTCGCCGATATATAGGAGTCCACACCTGGAACAGCTGATACAGTAGATGAGGTTGGAGGAAGTGCAAGGAACCAGCATCTGCACTTCCTTACCTCACAGGGAAAGGGGTGAGATAGGAGCTGGCAAGTGACAGGTGGATTCTGGTGAGAAGGGGTTAATAGACTGATGTGAGAGGGAAGGATGGTAGTGATGTGAAGACAATGGCTGCAGATGATGGTATCTGATAATAAAAGTTGATTAATGGAACTAGATAAGGGAGGGATAGTGGACAGAAGGGAACAGTGAGAGGAGGGACAGTGGACCAAGTGGGTTGAGAGTATGGATGATAGATGGAATCAGGTGGGGATGAAGTGGAAAAAAACTGGGTAACGGAGCTGGTTAGAGATTTGGAAAGAAATGGGTGTTTAGGTGGGCCTTGGTGGATAGAAGGAGAGAGAAAGGGACGAGGACGGATTACTTGAAATTGAAGAATATAGTGTTTACATCATTGGGTTATAGACTACCCAGTCTGAATATGAAGTGCTGTTCCTCTAGTTTGCCGCATATCATGTGCAGTGCTTTGTTTCTCTGCGATTCTACCTGTTGTGATTACTTCACATCTGGTTCCCGGGCAATTAGCCATTCTTTGTCACGGAGAGTAGGCAAATTAAAAGACTGCAAGGGCCCTCACAACCAATCTATTTAGTCTGCTCCCCTTTTGTCCAGAGTGCCCAATAACTTCATTTAAAAATTGGAGCTATGTTTATATTGCAGTGTATACACTAAAGTCTACATTAATCCCCATGTTTTGTTAAGCAAAATTAGGCTAGAATAATGTTTTTAGAGAGGAGTAAGGAGTTGAACACATTTGGTCAGGATGCTTGTCAGAATTATGGAAGGAAAGTAAAATGGATGCTTCTAGACAGCCATAAACCTGACCATCTTTTGGAGAACTTAAAGATTCAAGAAAAATGGTAACCACATTGATCTTGCAAATTACAATAACTAATCACACCATTGACATTCAAGCATTTGGTAAAAGCCAAAGCATGATAACACACAAAGAAAGCAAGAGTTGGAGTTACAGAGCATCTTTCAGTGTCAGTTCTTTCTAATGTCAGTGTACTTATGATGTGCAGTGGCAGTCAGACTGAACAAGTGACATAAATAGCCTCAAAAACATCTCCTTCAAATATGAACAAACAATGCTCCGTTAGCATATCCCCAAATTTGCCGTTTAATATCTGCCTTATCATGAGATTGTTTCGTATTTTGCATCAGGCAGAATAAAAGGATTTGAAGATTGGATGTATCATGGAGCCCACATAATTTCTCATTTATTCTACTAGTATACAGCAGGTTTTATCCATGTAAAATCATGCTCAATATAGTTTAGGTTTCTTTCACGCTCAGTGTTCATGCATCTTTCAAACATTTTGATTGGTTCATTAGAAAGACATTTGCAATGCTGCTTGTCTTTGCTTTGTCTTTGTTTACGATTGTCTGTTTAAGGAGAACAAGAGTTGAGACCCCTCTCTTTGCTATTGTACGTTCTTTTTTAGTACCTGCACTGATGTACAGCACTTTGGTCAACGTGGGTTGTATTTAAATGTGCTATACAAATAAAATTGACTTGACTTGACTTGACTTGACTCTATCCTCGCCCAAGCAAACCCCACACCTACTACTGTGGTGGATAGATATAACATTCAGACATTTACATTTTTCTCTCCTGGGGCATCAAGATAATGAGATTTGTTTGATGTCATTAGGCACAAAAAGCTGGAGTAACTCAGCGGGTCAGACGGCATACCTGGAGAAAAGGAATAGGTGATGTTTTGGGTTGCGACTGAAGAACGGTCTCAACCCAAAACGTCACCTATTCCTTTTCTCCAGAGATATTGTCTGACCCATTGAGTTACTCCAGCTTTTTGCGTCTATCTACGGTTTAAACAAGCATCTGCAGTTTCTTCTGACACATTTTGTTTATTGCCATATATATACCAGGTGCAATGAAATTCCATGTTCTTAGAACAGTTCTGCAGAGAAACATGCCCTTTGGCCCAAAATGTCTGTGCCAAACAAGATACCAAGTTAAACTAATCTCCGCTGCCTGTATGTGATTTATAGCCTTCAGTTCCTTGCAAATCCATGTGCTTATCTAAAAACACTTAAATGCCTCATTGTGTCTGCTGCCACCACCTCTCCTGGCAGTGCATTCCAGGCACCCACCACTCTTTGTAAATAAACTTGTCTCGCACATCTTTGCCCCTCTCACTTTAAAGCTATGCCCTCTAGCCTTTGATTGTTCTCCCATGAGAAAAAGGTTGACTGTCTACCCTATTAACGCTTCTCATAATATTATACATTTCACATGAAACTGATGGAGTAAACAGTTTATGGTAGTGATAAATACAAAAATAAAGAGAAAGATTAAAACAAAACAGCAGTATAGTGCAAAGACTGTTGTGCAATCTGAAAAAAAATCTCCCTGCAATCCCAGCACATCTAAACAAACTTCTCAGCTCAGGGTGATATTGCACTCGGTGACTTCACTAATCTAAGATGAACATATTATCTGAAGGCCATGGTTGGCATGGATGTGTTGAGCCAATGAGCCTGTTGCCGTGTTGCATAACTCTGTGGCTTGCTCACAGAGAATTTTTACAATGTTCACTGCTTTTATTTTAGGTGATAATTCTATGCCTTGCCAGCTGAATTAGTATAAAGAATTATTTCAAATTATTAATATATGCTAAGTATACATATATATATCCTATAGCAGGTAGGATACATTATATATATATCCTCCAGCAGGTAGGATCCTATAGCAGGTAGCATGGTTTGGCAATAGGACAATGGGGGGGAGGGGGTGGAATTAGTGCTTTTGCAACACCAATAATGTAATGTGTAAGAAGGAACTGCAGATGCTGGTTTAAACCGGAGATAGACACAAAATACTGGAATCACTCAGTGGGACAGGCAGCATCTCTGGAGAGGAGGAATGGGTGATGTTTCGGGTCGAGACCCCTCTTCAGATTGGTTAGGAATAAGGGAAATTAGAGATATAGACGGTGATGTGGAGAGATAAAGAACAATTAATGAAAGATATGCAAACAAGTAACGATGATATAGGAAACAGGCCATTGTTAGCTGTTCGTTGGGTGAAAATGAGACGCTAGTGCGACTTGGGTGGGAGAGGGATAGAGAGGGATTACAGGGGTTACCTGAAGTGAGACAAATCAATATTCATACCACTGGGTTGTAAGTTTCCCGAGCGAAATATGAGATGCTGTTTCTCCAGTTTGCGTTTAGCCTCACTCTGACAATGGAGGAGGTCTAGAACAGAAAGGTCCGTGTAGGAATGGGAAGGGGAATTAAAATGTCCAGCAACCGGGAGATCAGGTAGGGGGTTCAGGCGGGATGAGCGAAGGTGTTCCGCTAAACAATCGACCAGTCTGCATTTGGTCTCGCCGATGTGTAAGAGTCCACATCTTGATCAGCGGATACAGTAGATGCGATTGGAGGAGGTGCAAGTGAACCTCTGCCTAACCTGAAAGGACTGTTGGGGTCCCTGGACAGAGTTGAGGGAGGAGGTATAGCGACAGGTGTTACATCTTCTGCGGTTGCAGGAAAAACTACTTGGGGAGGAGGTGGTTTGGGTGGGAAGGGATGAGTTAACCAGGGAGTTGCGGAGGGAACGGTCTCTGCGGAAGGTGGAAGGCGGTGGAGATGGGAAAATGTGGCTAGTGGTGGGATCCCGTTGGAGGTGGCGGAAATTTTGGAGGGTTATGTGTTGTATGTGACAGCTGATGGGGTGGAAGGTAAGGATTAGGGGGAACGGTCTCTGTTGCGAGCAGGGGGAGGGGGAGCAAGGGATGTCGCTTTAAACTGCGGAACGTGACAACCAGGAAGCGGGGCAATGGGAACTGGTATAACTACAACTCCCATGATGCTCAGGGTCGCCACGCCCACTTCCTGCTGTCCGCGCAGGGGGAGCGGGCCGCGGCCAATGGGGGAGAGTGTTGGTGGGAGGTGGGGCGGCGGGTGTGACGAATAGGCGGGAGGGTTGCTGGCGGTGACGTCGGGCGGGCGATCCATGTGAGTTGTCGCACACGCTGAGCCGGTGCCTGACGTCAGGGGCGGGGTGCGGGCCGAGCCGGAGCGAGGGGAAAAGCAGCCAAGCCGGGGCTCGGGGGCCCACTCTGCTGCGGGTAGTGTGGTGGCGGTGTGTGTGTGTGAGTGAGTGAGAGTGTGTGTGATTGTGTGTGAGGGGAGCCAGTCTCTCACGACCCGTCTCTCTCGCCCCGCTGGAGCAGCCGCACCACCAGAATAAAATGGCGGACGACCCGACCGCAGCCGACAGGAACGTGGAGATCTGGAAGATCAAGAAACTCATCAAAAGCTTGGAGGCCGCCAGAGGGTGAGCGCACCCTCGCCGAGCCGCACTGGGGCTGCCCCAGTCACCCCGCGCCGTCCCCCCTGCCCTCCGCAAAGCTAGGACGAGGGGCAAGGGGAGGCGGGAAGTGTGGAGGGAGGAGGGATGGTCACCATTGCAACCAGTTGTTTTAAAATGGGTCTGAGTGAGAGCTGCTACCTTGCGCCAACTTCATTCGGGACCCAGTCACCTTTGTTCCTACCTACTTGTCAAAACATATGTTACCAGCCTTCAACGTACTGCCAGTGTTTCGAAACTAACGAAATGCAGGCATTGTACGTTACTGGTTACACTTTTTGTACACACACACACTTAAATCTGTTGCTCGAGCCGAGAAAATGTCAAATGAAGGCGATTGAATACGCAGAACAGATATCTCGTGAAAGATTTGTGCTTTGCAGAATATAAGCCGAAACCATACTGAGGGTCCAGTTTCAATTGGCATTCAAATTGGTATTCAAAGGGTGAGGTTGTAGCCCCTCGATCTGTTTATGAAGGAAATGATCGGGAGCACTGGTTGATCACAACTCGTGTTACCCAGTGACTCCCCAAGTTTTACACAGTTGTGGTTATCAAGCCCGAAGAAATGGTATTATGATGTGAGGCATTGCAACTTTGGGAAACTTATGGGGTTTACAATATTTCTGTGATGTGACATAGTTCATAAGTTATTAATCTATAAGTAATAATAACTTTAATTATTTAAAGGAATTGGACAACCCATCTGGGGAAATGTAGGCAGTGCTCACTCCTGCCAGATTGGAAGAGGTTGTGAGACTATTTATTCTGTTGTGTTGTATTTCATGAAACTGTCAAAGGAGTGAGGCAGAGAGATAATAAAGTCCAGTTTTACAATTGTTAGCCCTTGATACTATTGAAGTTGACGTGTGTATTACACAAAACTGGGGAGTATTGTAAATATTGGTTGGGTGAAATGTCCTGTACGTTGCTTACTGTCGTAATTTAATTTGGCTCATCGTTGAGTTGTTGAGTGTCGGTGCTGGTGTTAACTTAAGTTTTTGGTGTGCATTGAATAATGTCTCCAGAATTAGTAAAACGTGTAATTGATGCAGACCTAAATTATTTCCCCATTTAAAGTTGTGGATAATACAGATTCAGCACACCTTTGTGTGCCACTTTCTGTTTCTTTTCATGGGATTGGATAAAACATGTGTGTTATTACTAGACAGAATTAACAATTGAGTGGACTACACTATGGTATCTGTAATTTGTTACCACATGGACCTGTTACTGCTAGTATTACTCAATTTTGCACAGCACAAAAAAAACTATTCAGGTTTGACACTAGTTTGATAAGACAGAAATTGCACGTTGACATGTATTACACATACTTCTGAATGCTTTGGTTACTCTTGTCCCAAAATGCTTAGCAGAGGATGAATTTATCACTTGGACAATTGTTGGTGATGTAAATCCAAGGTACACGGAAAAGGAAGTGAAAATTTCAGGAGAGCCAAGTTCTTGGAACATTCTCGGGTTAAAGATGATTATACCAATAGCCATGGAAAATTAGGGAATGAGGATGCAAATTTTTGAATTGCGACTAAGCTTAAATTTCATTTAGTGCTTCACCAAAGGAAGGTTCGAGTCAGCAAAGCCCTGGTTTTGTAGCAGTGGTAATGTAGTTGATCCAAAGTTGATATCTATAACTTCCTCAAATTTAGAAATACCAAGAAAAGTCCTTGTTCGCTCAAGCCATACTCTTAATTGATCTTAATCTACACTTTGATTTATTAATTAACATGAATGCTTTTATTACTCTTGTATTCTGATCAGATTGCTGTGGTTTTCCTTGCAGAATTCAACCATAAATGGTTCAAGGCTAAATTGAATATTGAGTCCTATAGGATATGTCATGATTACCTGGTGTCGTCTGCATTTTCTAGTTGATGAAGGGCACATGCCTTTTGACAACTACTTAGTTAACCATGCAACTTACTTTATTTACCCTGTCAATTACATAACCATCATTTCCAAAAGGACAGAATTCTCTCAGTTATTTCAGTTATTTTTGTCTGTCCACAATTGCTGACACAAAGTAAACTGGGTGAGGACCAGCAATTGAACTGTGAAGTCTGGTTATTGTTTCTTGTGAAACCATTTGGAAATTTTATATGCATGGCTGGAGGCATTGGGTTTGTGTTTAGGCTGAGGAATTTTCACAAAAGCAATGGACATTGTGATATCTTATTCAGTTACTGTAATTTTCCTATGATAAAATGCTGCTCCAAGCAAAAGCAGATTATATATTCCACACGCACTTCCTTAATTTTCTGCTACTGAATTCTGAGCAGTCCAGCAAAGGGTTCTCACTAGTTCTCACTAGATTGTCCGTTGCCAAAATGCTTTTGGTGAAACTGTTCATTATTGCATTAGATAATTGTCACTTCAAAGTTAATCAGAATACTCTGTAGCCAAAACAGGAAAGTACAAACTAAGTCAGGATCTGCTAATGATAATTTTGTTTAAAAATCCTGTTCCCACCTGTGGAGATATTCAAACTTGGGTGGCATAGTCAGAAAAGTGATGAGACAGATCAATGTTGGTGAGAGGAGTGAATTGTTAGGATAAATTAAAATATGTATATTTGGGCTCTGCTGCTTTGGATGGAAGGTGACCTTGCTTTCAGTTTACAACACAAACAAGCCTTTCAACCCAGCTGGTCAATGCTGATGTTTATAAACCACACAAACACCCTACTGCTATGATTAACTCTTACCCTGCATTGTGCCCGATAGCCTGGACATGCCTCTGGACCACTGGTGTTTCAGTGACAATTTTTGCAAGAGCTCTGAAAAATGTTATGACCTGAAATACCAATGAAGAAAAGTCTCCTGACCCCATTGTGTTCTTGTGCTTATTTCCTGTACTATTTTGAGTGTCTTCACATTGGTTCTTTGTGATAACTGGAATTGTGCATGCTTATTGCACAATTCCAGAACAGCATTTTGGTCTTGTTCTATACATCAGTCTTTAAAGGAATGTTTAGTTTAGAGATACAGCGCGGAAACAAGCCCTTCGGACAAACGAATCCGCACAGACCAGCGATCCCCACATATCCCCCAACATCAGAAACATGTTTCTTGCCTCTAGCATGTCCAATCCCTTAATAATACAGTGCATTCAGAAAGTATTCACACCCCGTCACTTTTTCCACATTTTGCTACATTACAGCCTTATTTTAAAATTGATTACATTCATTTTTTTTATCATCAATCTACACAAAATACCCCATAATAAAGCGAAAACAGGTGTTTAGAAATTTTTGCAAAGTAATTAAAAAGAAATAACTGAAATATCACATTTACATAAGTATTCGGACCCTTTCCTATGACACTCAAATTGAGCTTATGTTCATCCTGTTTCCATTGATTATCCTTGAGATGTTTCTACCACTTAGTTGGAGTCCACCAGTGGTAAATTAAATTGATTGGACATGATTTGGAAAGGCATAAACCTGTCTATATAAGGCCCCACAGTTGACAGTGTGTCGGAGCACAAACCAAGCCATGAAGACGAAGGAATTGTCCGTAGACCTCCGAGACAGGATTGTGTCGAGACACAGATCTAGGGAAGGGTATAAAACAATTTCTGCAGCATTGCAGGTCCCGAAAAGCACAGTGGCCTCCGTCATTCTTAAATGGAAGAACTTTGGAACCACCAGGACTCTTCATAGAGCTGGCCGCCTGGCCAAACTGAGCAATCGGGTGAGAAGGGCCTTGGTCAGGGAAGTGACCAAGAACCCGATGGTCACTCTGACAGAGCTTCAGAGTTCCTTTGTAAAGATCTGAGAACCTTCGAGAAGGCACTCCACCAATCAGGCCTTTATGCTAGAGTGGCCAGATGGAAGCCACTCCTTAGTAAAAGGCACATGACAGCCTGCTTGGAGTTTGTCAAAAGGCACCTAAAGGACTCAGACCATGAGAAATGATTCTCTGGTCTGATGAAACCAAGATTGAACTCTTTGGCCTGAATGCCAAGCGGCACCGCTCATCACCTGGCTAATACCATACCTAAAGTGAAGCATGGTGGTGGCAGCATCATGCTGTGGGGATGTTTTTCAGCGGCAGGAACTGGGAGAACAGTCAGGATCGAGGGAAAGATGAACAGAGAAAAGTACAGAGAGATCCTTGATGAAAACCTGCTTCAGAGCGTTCTGGACCTCAGATTGCAACAGGACAACCACACTAAGCACACAGCCAAGACAACGCAGGAGTGGCTTCGTGACAAGCCTGTGAATGTCCTTGAGTGGCCCAGCCAGAGCCCGGACTTGAACCTGATCGAACATCTCTCGTGGGACATGAAAATAGCTGTGCATCAACGCTCCCCATCCAACCTGACAAAGCTTGAGAGGATCTGCAGAGAAGAATGGGAGAAATTACCCAAATACAGGTGTGCCAAGCTTGTAGCGTCATACCCAAGAAGACTTGAGGCTGTAATTGCTGCAAAAGGTGCCTCAACAAAGTACTGAGTAAAGGGTCTGAATACTTATGTAAATGTGATATTTCAGTTATTTCTTTTTGATTACTTTGCAAAAATTTCTAAACACCTGTTTTCGCTTTTTTATTATGGGGTATTGTGTGTAGATTGATGATAAAAAAAAATGAAAGCCATTTTAAAATAAGGCTGTAACGTAGCAAAATGTGGAAAAAGTAAAGGGGTCTGAATACTTTCTGAATGCACTGTACATGTTTCAATAAGATCCCCTCTCATCCTTCTAAATTCCAGAGTATACAAGCCCAGTCGCTCCAGTCCTTCAACATACGACAGTCCCGCGATTCCGAGATCTCGTGAACTTACGCTGCACTCCCTCAATAGTATGAAGAGGAAGTGCAGCCTAGGAGGAGAGGATTGCATAATCAACAGAGGCTGATCAGATTGGGCCTATTCTTTAGAATTTTAAAGCATGGGGGGTATCATTGAAACACCCACTCCTGGAGGTACTTGGTAAAATAAATGTTGAAGTGTTTTTAATGCTGGGAGGATCTGGGATGAGGGAATGTTCATTTCCAAAGCAGATATATAGATTTTTCCTCTTGCAGAAGATACTGGATCTTTGGAATTCTCTATCCCAGAATTGTGGAGACTACATCATTAAAGCAATTATAGTGGAAGTAGATAAATTTGTGGGTTTTTGGGATCAGCATAATTTCAAACTGGGTAATTTTACATTTTCTCACATTGGCCACCACCTTACCCACTTACCTAACTGGTTTAAAATGGGCTCTTTGTATCCTTTGCAAACCCATCTATCTTTTTGTCATCAGCAAATTTTGCTGCAGGGTGCACTGTCTCTTCATGCAACAATCATTTATTCAGCTATCTGGAATATAGAACAGTAAGCACAGGAACAGGCCCTCCAGCTCACTGGGTTTGCTGACCATTATGCTAATTTAAGCTATACATCTGCTTGCACATAGTCTATATCCCTCTATCCCCTGTCTCTGTCTAAATTCCTCAAACATTACTGTTGTACCTGTTTCCGTCACCTTCCTTGATGGCACATTCCAGTCACTGACCGCTCTCTGTAAAACTAACTTAGACCTGTGCATCTATGTCTCTCAGAACTTTATATACTTTCAGGTTGCCCCTTGCCTCTAACACTCCAGAGAAAACAGTTCATGTTTGTTCAACCTCTCCTTATAACTAATACTCTCTGATCTAGGCAACCTCTTCTGCGCCCTCTCCAAAGACTCCACATCCTTCCTGTAATGCGGCAAACTGCACACCTGACTGCAAACTTGGCCTAACATTGTTTTATTCAGCTGCATTGTGACTTCTTGATTTTTTTTTTCACTCAACAATCCAACCGATGAAGGTAAGCATGCCTTACATTACCTTTGGCTTATTTATGTTGCAAAATCTCATTGCATTAGTTTTTTTACTTTTGCATAGACTGAGTAAACAGCTTTGTGATTTGCAGGAAGAGAATAAATAATGCTTCCAGCACTCATGGCAAGACATTGTTTTTGGCTTGCACGGCTGGAGTGGTGCAGTCAGATCTATACATTATTAGACCTCTAGTTTTAACAACTCCCACAACTCTGTTGAACTGGACTATTTTCTTGGCAACCCTTTTAAACTAGATTTACATTTTTCAACTCAATTTACCATTCCTTACCACACCAGAAGAGCAGAGGATCAGGGATAGTATAGTTTTAGTTTAGAGATACAGTGCGGAAACAGGCCCTTTGGCCCTCCAAGTCCACGCCGACCAGCAATCCCCGCACATTAACACTATCCTACACGCACTGGGTACAATTTACACGTACACCAAGCCAATTAACCTAAATGTTTTTGGAGTGTGGGAGGAAACAGAAGATCTCGGAGAAAACCTATGCAGTCACGGTGAGAACGTACAAACTCTGTACAGCCAGCACCCGTAGTTGGGATCGAACTCGGGTCTCCGGTGTTGCAAGCGCTGTAAGGCAGCAACTCTACTGCTGCGCCACCATGCTGCCCATCGTCATGAGATAAAGTTGTGAATGCATGTGAATTTTAAAAAAAACTTTTGAGTGTTGCTGCTTCTGCAACTCTGGAGAAAATGAATTTGCTGCTTTCCTTTCCTTGAACTTTCAATGCCTACTTTTCAACCCCCTAAAATCCTGCTTGTGGCTAGGTGTATGTCCACATCGTATTGTAATTAAGTCAATGATCCCCTCTCCTTTTGAACATACTTGATTTTGTTTGGTTTCTCTTTTTTCTTTATTTGGGGTACGCTTTATTGAATAAAGTCACAAAACGAGTTGGGTCTTTCGTTTGTCTTACTCAGTGGTAATTGAGGTTCAATGAGGGATATTTCCTTCAGCTTTTGTGTAGTGACTGCTGTTGATGCCTTTTACTAATGGATGTCAGCACACTATTTGATCCCAACCAAGATGTTCATTTAAACTCTCGTGTTGGATTTTCTAGTAATGTCATGTGAAGTAGTGAACTGAAGAGTTGTTATAAACTTAACTTCCTGAGATGAACATTCTTCGTGGATTAAATTGTGATGTTACTAAGTACGCCCATGTATGCAAAACATTTGTTTCCATGATTTTTGTTTGAGAAATAAATGGGTGAAACGGTATGTTTTGACTGGAATTTCTAAATGGTACATTGCATTCAGAAATCACATTGCTGCATGTCATCTTTTTTGCAATGAGGTAACTTTCTAACCGACTGAACGCCCATTGTACTGCTTGGCCAGCTTTCGTTGATGGATTAATATTTCTTGTTGTCTATATCAACATTTCTCGTTTGTGGTTTGCTGACTTTCCATGAAGAAATCAATACTCTGAAGAATGTAACTACAAATGGTGTGGTGCAAGCAAACTTACAATGCTGATGAAATAACCTCTTTGACTTTTATGTCCATATGAACATAATATTACTGGGAGGTGGCCATTGAATGCCATGTGCATTCAATAAGATAATCGCTGATTCTTTAACTCAGCAACACTTGTCGGCCCTGATTCCATAATTCTTTCATTCTAACAAATCTAGCAGTTCCATCTTGATATTCAGCAACCTGCAACCTTTAGGTCAACAATCTCTAAACTAAAGCAAATGTCAAAGATATACTGCCCTCCTAGATGAAGAAAATTATTGTTGCCTCAATTGTGAATGGTCTTTTCTCCATTAATAGGCAAGTTACATTATGGAGAGGCCTAAGAGCTTTGCATAAATTGCATTGAATCAAATAGAATCTATGATGGAGTTAAGGCAATATATATTGTTTGTTACCTAATCTCAGCATTTACTTTTGGTTTGCTTTTAAGAAAACAGTAGTTTTGCTTTGGTTTTATGGACTTCAAAAGTTGGCTTGCATCTAGTGGGATAGTAAGGATCATGTGCCATAAATCATAAAGAAAACATGCTTTCCTAGGATTCCTCCTAGTTTTATTACTGCATTATCATTTTGCTTATTTCAGATTGATCTTATTCCTCAATTTGAAGAAAAACCTAACCTGAGCACCATTGAATCTCCTGACACAGGGAATATTTTGTGTAAATCCAGCTGTTATTCCACAGGAGCAATAAAAACAGAAATATTCAAAACCACTGTTTTGCTTTTCATCTGAGTAAGAATTTCAAAGTTGCATTTCTCTCAAATTTGGATGATTCTAGTCTGGTTGAGCTTGGAAAGGAGAGCTGCTAGTTTATAGTGGGCAAAGATAGCATGCTTTTTGTCCATCAAAATGTTATGCTGTCTTTTCATAATATTTCTTTTTAGCTCCTTCCCCTGCCCTGAACCAGTAATTATCGGATTAAATGGAGAGAATTTATAGTCTTATTAAACAGTTTTATAGTTTTAAAATACTATTTATTTTTTCAGTTATTTTGTAGTCTACTCATTCCACTACTCCTCTATCTCAAGTCTGGTGACCCAGCTGTTGGTATTGATATTGGGAGATTTGGTAGTGGATATTGGTATATCAAATTTATATATCCTTGTTGAAGTATTGCATTTCTGGGAGGATTTCTGGTCACCACATTTCTTTGAGGCTTTGGAGAGGGTGCAAAAGAGGTTTGCAAAAATTCTGTCTGGATTAGGGGGTATTAACTATATGGAGAGGTTGGGCAAACTTGGTTTATTTTCTCTAGAACGCTGGAGGTTGCAGGGAGACCTGAGAGCAGTATATACAATGGAGGAACATTGATAGGGTAGATTGTCAGAACCATTTCCCCAGTATGGACATGTCCAAAATGAGAGGACATAGTAGTAAGATGAGAGGGGCAAAGTTCAAAGGAGATGTGTACGACATGTTTTTTACACAGGGTAAACAAAATTGATGGCAAATAAAATAAGTTTTAAATTTGGTTACAAAAATGAATCCCCATTGTCCAACCTTTTGTCCAAGTTGTTCCAGTTGCTCAAACCGCACCAGCACGATTTTTTGATCATGTGATTGTTCTTTGATGTGTACATTAAAAGTTTCTGGGGTGAGAATTAGTGGTATTGAATTATTTTTTTGTGATTTGGATATCGACAACTTTACAAAGACAATGTCAGAGTTTTGTATTTGAACCGGTTGGCCAGAGGTGTGACTTATTCTGGGCAGCCGTGCTGTTGTCAGGCTATTTATGCTTGCCCATATTGAGTACGCTTTCTGCTTCATGGTATTGTAGGAATTGAATAGATTTTTTCAATTATAGGGATCTCAGCAGGAGTCCAAGCTGGTTCATCCATTTAGTACTTCAGACTTAAGGTGGTAACAAATACCTCTGCCTTGCCTTTTGGATATTGCCAGAGTTCTAAGATTGTGATCATGAGTGACAGCTTTAGTTTTATCTCTCTTAATTGTCTGCAGCTATTCATCATTGCAGCTTTCTAGATTGTTAAATTTATCTTTTCATTGGATTGGGCCTGTCTGTAACATGTTTCTGCTATTTGGCACACTCGCATTCCTCAGCTGTATGTTCAGCATTTCAGCCCCCGTGTTTGCAAAGGATTTCTGATGCTTTCCACATGTTGTTTCTCCCTTCCTTTATCAGGCACCCCTTTTGTCTCTGTTTCACCTTTAGCTTTTGTTACTATCTCCACCCCTCTTCCAATTACCCCAGCTTGCTTATATCGCCTATCAATTGCCAGTTCTTCTCCACTGTCTTTACCAGCTTTATCCCCTCTACTCCTTAGAAGGGTCCCTATCCGAGACATTGTCAATTTTCCTCCATGGTTGCAACCAGACGCTTTGAGTTCCTCCAGCACATCGTTTGATGTTGCCCGAGCCAAATGTTTCAAGTTTTTTCGGTTTCATTTATTTTTTATGGTGTTGGTGTGAATTTGGGTTGAGTTCAATTTTTATTCCAGAAAGCTGCTAGCAAAATCTTTTACACTGTTGGAACTATCAACTTATGATTTAGATGGTAAACCCAACAGCTTAACTGGTCTTTGATTTGGACATGAAAGGTGCAGTGGTAGTATTTCTGAAGAACACCAAGGAAATTGTCTTGGCCAGTATTTGTAACTCAACTAACATGCAACATATCTGATCATCATCACGTTGCACATCTACCCCCATGATCTTGTGGTTGACGTTCTATTTTTTCAATGCCACACTTGGGTTCATTTCTCAATCAGGCAGATTTCTAAGGGAAGCACAGTGATATGGCCAGTAGACCTGCTGCCTCAGCAGCGGGTTAAGTGACGTGGTTCAATCCTGTCTGAAACATCAGTCTGAAGAAGGGTCTCGACCCGAAACGTCACCCATTTCTTCTCTCCTGAGATGCTGCCTGACCTGCTGAGTTACTCCAGCATTTTGTGAATAAATACCTTCGATTTGTACCAGCATCTGCAATTGTTTTCTTACACATGGTTCATTCCTGACCTTCAGTGCTGTCAGGAGCTTGCATGTTTAGCTTATTTAGTTTGGATATACCGTGATAACAGGCCCCCAAGGCCCACTGAGTCCGTACCGACCAGCGATCACCCATACACCAGTTCTTCCGACACACCAGGGACAATTTACAGAAGCCAATTAACCTACAAGCCAGCATATCTTTGCAATGCGGGAAGAAACCACTCTCAGAAAACCCATGCGGTTGGTCACAGGGAGAACCTACAAGCTCCGCGCAGACAATACCCTAGTCAGGATCGAACCTGGATCACTGGCGATATAAGGCTTCAACTCTACCACTGCGCCAGTGTGCTGTCCTGTGATCGAAATTTGCAACTGTAAATTTCTGCAAGTGTGTTACATTGTGTGTGCATTCTCTTCTATGTAGCAAGTGACTTGGAAAAAATATCAATTTTGTTCCACCTCATAATTTAGAATTTTGTCAAAAATCATCTTCTGGCCCAGCCATGTTTTGCTTTTATTTCTATACACTCAGCAGCACTTTTCTGAATCTCCATTGTCCCAACTCTTTAGCCTTGGCGCCTTTCCCATTGAATCTAAAATTGCATTGTGGTTCTTGAAGATGGTTATGTAAAGTCCTCTTTCAATGTGAGAAGTCAACTTTCCTGCAGAATGAGCATTGAAATATGGCTGTGTTTATGCTGTTCTTTTTCTAAAAGCAGCTGCTGATGTTCAAAGTTGAACTGGGGCTTTAGTCCTTGTACATGCTATCTTTATCAATAGCTTGGACTTTGGTTTACAGCTTTGAGTGCTACCAGATATCAATCTATTGTAGTTTTTATCTTTATTGTTCCATTTAAACATGTGTAATTCCAATGCAATACTGAGGAAATGCTGCACTGTCAGAGATGCTGTCTTTCAGATGAGAACAAAGAACGCAGATGTTCTGTGTAGGAAGGAACTGCAGATGCTGGAGTAATTCAGTGGGACAGGCAGCATCTCTGGACCCTTCTTCAGACTAGAGTTAGTGGCAAGAGAAACGAGAGATATAGACGATGATATAGAACAAATGAATGAAAGATATGCAAAAAGGTAACGATGATAAAGAAAACAGGCCATTGTTAGCTGTTTGCGAGGTAGGAACGAGAAGGTGGTGTGACTTGGGTGGGGGCGGGATGGAGAGGGAATGCAGGGTTTACTTGAATTTAGAGAAATCAATATTCATACCACTGGGTTGTAAGCCAGCCAAGCGAAATATGAGACGTTGTTCCTCCAATTTCCATTTAACCTCACTCTTTGACAATGGAGGAGACCTAGGACAGAAAGGTCAGTGTGGGAATGGGAAGGGGAATTAGTGTTTGGCAACCGGGAGGTCAGGTAGGTCCAGGCGGACTGAGCAAAGGTGTTCAGCGAAGCGATCGCCCAGTCTACGTTTGGTCTCGCCGATGTATAAGACAATCTTGAACAACGGATACAGTAGATGAGGTTGCAGGAGATGCAAGTGAACCTCTGCCTAACCTGAAACGACCGACAGGGTCCCTGGACAGATTCGAGGGAGGAGGTATCGGGACAGATGTTGTATCTCCCGTTATTGCCAGGGAAGGTACCTGGGGAGGGGGTGGATTGTGTGGGAAGCGATGAGTTAACCAAGGAGTTGCGGAGAGAACGGTCTCTGGAAGCTGGAAAGCGGTGGAGATGAGATGATGTGACTAAAGGTGGGATCCCATTCCAGGTGGTAGAAATGTCTGAGGATTATGTGTTGTATGCAGCGGCTGTTGGGGGTGAAAGGTAAGGACTAGGGGGACTCTGTCCCTGTTGCAACTAGGGGGAGCAAGGGCAGAGCTTCGGTGTACTGAGGAGACACGTGTGAGGGCCACATCTTTGATGGAAGAGGGTGACCCCCACTCCCTAAAGAATAAGGACATCTCGGATGGTATGGAACACCTCATCTTGGGTGCAGATGCGGCGTAGACAGAGGAATTGGGAGTAGGGAATAGTCTTTGCAGGAAACTGGGTGGAAAGAAGTGTAGTTGAAATAGTTGTGGGAGCCAGTGGGTTTGTAATAGATGCCAATCGATAGTCTATTCCTGTGATGGAGACGGTGAGATTAAGTAATAGGGAGGGAGGGAGGTGTCGGAGAGGCTCCAAGTCAATTTGAGTGCAGGATGGAAATTGGTGGTGAAGTTAATAAAGTTAACTCGTGTTTTCTCGCGGGTCCCAAAATATCCCGTGCTACTATTTCAAAGGAGAGCAGAGTTACTTCTGTCAATAAAAAAATAAGCATCTCACATAACAAAGGAACAGTTTTAAAAATATCTAGCATGAAAAATAGTAGATTCTCTATACTTATCGAATCACCAGTTGCCCTCTGAGGCTATTTTATTGCCGAAAATCAAATGCGTGTTCTGCATGTTCACATTGTATACTGTGCAGTTTTGATCTCCACCTCATGGGAAAGGAAGTTACAAAGCATTTTGATCAACAAAGTACTTGGAGTGTAGTTGCTGCTGCAATGTAAGAAATGTGGCCAGTTTGCAGAGCAAGCTTCTGCAATGCTGATGAAACTCTTTCACTTGTTTTGCTTGGAAATGAATGTTGATGATGTGGGTGAGTGCTCTACTGCATTTCAACATAGTGCCATGGGGTCGTATAAAAATCAGCTTGTGAAGTCTAGGTGGAGCTTTGGTTTATTCTCTCATTTGGAAGGTACTTCAAAGATTGCAAAGGAATGATTGTTTAGTTTCAAGATTCTGCATTAGGATGAGATTGGGCATAAAGGGTCAGATGATTGCTGTTGGGAGGGTCCTGGATTGGGCGAGGAAGCTTGTTTTTGAACTTGTAATGTTAATTTTCAATTATTTAAAGATGGGACTGTCTATTATGTGGACTGATTTGTTAGAAACCCACAAATATGATGAGAAATGGTGGAATGCATCATGTGATCAAATGCATCAAATGAAAATAATTTATCTCTGGCTCTTACAACAGATTTTCCAGGGGCTAAATTAGTGGAACTGTTTTGAATTCCCTTCCATTTGAACCATTGTTTGCCTTTTTTAACGGGCTACAATGGTGGGATATCGCCATAAAACTTGCTTCCATTCCTGTGATTCCATACCATTTTAATTTCCCTGTAAAATGGCCTTTTCTGACCATCTGAGATATTTGCGTTATAAAAATCACAGTCCTTTAGAACAACAGCCATGCTGTTCAAACTGGTCTTTACGGATTGGTACACAAGATTTTGATGCCTGGTTGCCCTTTTTAATAGTGAAGACAGCTGGAAAGGAAAGGAGACCACCTGACCCGATGAAGTTGAACAAGGAATCTGCAGCTCTCATGAAATCATTTTTTAAACAAAGTTTAAATCTTTTGAACTGGTGGAGAGTACAAAGTAAATTTCAGGTTTTCCTCCCTAATGAGCAGGAATCAACTACAGTTCGAACAGATGTGTTCTTTGCTTAAAAAACAGCTTGAGAGCTGGCGGTGAAGGCTGCATGCATTGGGAATTAACATTGGAAAATTTAACACAAAATCTAATCTGCACATCTTGAGAATTAGGAATAAGAATGACTTCATCCCAAACACTCGTGGTGTATTTGGTCCATTGTTCATACTATGTTCATCATTCAAGATATTAAATTAAGTGATTAAGTTACTGGTCAGATATTTCAGTGGTACTGACTTTATTTTATTTCCTTAGGAATGGCACTAGTATGATTTCACTCATCATTCCTCCCAAAGACCAGATCTCACGAGTAGCAAAAATGTTGGCGGATGAATTTGGCACAGCCTCAAACATCAAATCGCGAGTAAATCGTCTATCTGTGCTGGGGGCCATTACGTCTGTGCAGCAGCGTCTTAAACTATACAACAAAGGTCAGTCTTTATCCATGAAACTTTCCTTTGGCTTGCTTTGTATTAGTTTTGTCTAGTTTATTATTGCCACGTGTACTGAGAGGTACAGTGAAAAGCTTTGCGTGCTATCCGGTCAAAGAAAAGGACCTTCTGCTTCCGTCCACGAAGCCAATCATCTATCCATTTGGCTAGTTCTCCCTAGAGCCCATGCGATTAACCTTCCAGAGCAGTCTACCATACGCAACCTTATTAAATGCCTTGCATCTACGGCTTTGTCCTTGTCAACCTTTTTGGTTACTTCATAAAACTCAAGTCAGATTTGTAAGACATGATCTCCTGCGCACAACACCATGCTGACTATCCCTAATCAGCCTCCATCTATCCAAATGCATATCTACCTTAGCCATCAAAATATTCTCCAGTAACTTTCCTCCCACAGATGTCAGGTTTACTGGTCCATAGTTCCCAGGCTTTTCCTTGCAGCAGCACTTGAATAGAGGCACAACTTTATTCACCCTCCAGTTATCTGGCATCTCGTGTGTCCAATGATGATTCATATATCTCAGTCAGGGCTCATGCAATTTGTGCTCTAGCTTCCCACAGTGTCTTCGGTTTTATGTGACCAGGCCCGTGTGATTGATCTACCTTCGTATGCCTTAGGACTTCCAGTATTTCCTCAATAGTAATCTGGACTGTTCTCAAGGCATCATCATTAATTGTACCAATTTTCCCAGTCGTCATGTCTTTTCTCCACGATAAAAATAGAAGAAATACTCATTGAGGACCATGACCATATCCTGCAGTTCTACACAGAGATGACTGCCTTAGTTTCTGAGGGGCATTATTTTCTCTAGTTATCCTCTTTCCCTTAACGTACTCGTAAAATCTCTTTGGATTTTCCTTAGTATTATCTGCATGTGCCCCCTTTTTCCCCTCTTGATTTCTTTAGGTATCCTCCTCAGATCCCGAAACTCAAAGGATAACGATTCTGGGCTGCCTATATCTATTTCATTCCTCCTTTTTCCTAACCAGACCTTTAGGTTCTCTCATCATCCAGACTTCCCTTCTCCCACCTGCCTTGCCCCTCACTCTAAAATGAACGTGCATGCCTTGAACGTCTGAATAATTATTACCTAAGAAATGGAGGGTGTGGTGGAGCTGTTACTTCAGACATTAATACTTGTTCTTTACTGTCTTTTCATAGTACCACCTAATGGTTTGGTTGTCTACTGTGGAACAATTGTAACAGAAGAAGGCAAAGAAAAGAAAGTTAACATTGATTTTGAGCCCTTCAAACCAATTAATACATCATTATATCTTTGTGACAATAAATTTCATACAGAGGTAGGTAACTGTTAAGTGCATTTGATTGTATTTACTCTATAGTGGCCCAGTTGTGATCATCTTACGGCTGACCTGTGGTGTGATTCCTAGACTGAGGGGTTGTGAGCCTTTAAAATATACAATTTTAAAAAACATCACCAAACCACTTTTCAAATACAAAATAACATTGCAGTTAAGTTTCCAGTGTTGCCGATTTATTTCAGATTACCACAAAAAACTGTACACCATGTAGCTTTTCCAGTGTGATGTACTGTGTTAATTGCTCACAGTATTACTTATCTCTACTTTGGAACAAAATATAAGGTGACCGCTTGATAAACTACTCGAGTACCCATGGGTGAGTCGTGGTTTCTAGTTGGGTAGGTGTCCATTTCCAATTTGGCGTCTTCCTCTGTTCCGATGAAGTCCTATGTAAGCCCAAAGGGCAGCGCATCATTTTTTGATTAACCTCCCCAAAGCTGGACATTGAATTCAACAGTCTCAAATAACCAAGAGTTCCAATGTCTAATGGATCTGGTTCAATGTGGTGAGAGATATTAAACTATTGCTGTTTAAAAATGTTTCTTCCACGCTGCTACATAAATCTGGCATTTTGTGATTTTTATTTGAGTTTGGCATCTGTAGTGTTTTATTTTGCCATTGATTTTATCTTATTTTTTCTCTCCTGTTTTCATGCATCTTTTTACATTTCCATCAGACATTATTTGTGATCAACAAAGTATCAACACATCTTGCTAAGCACTGCCACCAGTGTTTGGACACTAGCCTATTAATGATGTTCCCTCTGTTAACTCTCTTTCCCCATATGACACTTAGAACATGTTTGATTTCTAACTTTGCCAGTTCTGAGGAAGAGTTACGGACAAAAAAAAACTAGTTTTCTTTCTATAGAGGCTGCCTGAACTGTAGTTCCACCATTTTCTATTTTGGTCTCAAATAACTTATTTCAAATGCCGCACATTAGCACTATCCTACACACACTGGGGACAATTTATATTTTTCACCAAGCTAATTATCCTATAAATCTGTGTATCTTTGGAGTGTGGGAGGAAACCGGAGCGCCCGGAGAAAACCCACGCAGGTCATGGGGAGAATGTACAAACTCCATGTGGACAAGCACCCATAGTCACGATTGAACCCAGGTCTCTGGCACTGTAAGGCAGCAACTCTACCATTCCTCGCATTATTCGAATAAACGGTTGAAAAATAATTCCCAACGTGTGCGTAGGCTCTTTATTTAAAGTATTTTCACTTTCTTGAGGATCTATTATATTATAGACAATAGACAATAGACAATAGACAATAGGTGCAGGAGTAGGCCATTCAGCCCTTCGAGCCAGCACCGCCATTCAATGCGATCATGGCTGATCACTATCAATCAGTACCCCGTTCCTGCATTATCAGTGCAGACATGTATCTCAACCTTTATGTTGCTCGTTTTGAATAAGAACTTTATTTCCCTTGGAATCTTTTTCTCTTTCTCCCCTTGCCCACGCTATCTCTCCCTGGAGCTCTCAAGCTTTTGGAAAAAAGTGCCAGTTGGGATTCAGAAATTCTGGGGAATGCTGTATTTTATTTAATTACTTGTTTCCTGGAACATTTTCTGGGCTCTATGGGGTGTTCCAATTAACTTAATCTTGAGAAAAGGAGCATTCGTTGGGAGATTAAACTAATAAAGTGAATTTGTCTCGTTCTTTCCGTTGCAGTATATTAAATGCTGCAGTCAATCTGCATATTGCAAGTTCCTTCAAATTATCACCCAGATAAGTTTATTTTCTGTGTTGAGAGAGAAATGCTCGCCACCATGTCTGAGAGGGTACTAATACAAATCAAATATAGTTGATGAGCCCAGATCTGATTGTTCTCAAGGATGGCTGTAGACCAGCATTCATTCATTCACTGTGTGCTTATCCAGAATTATTCAGGAGAAAGACGGGAATTTTCAACTCTGAAATGGACCACCGTCTGTAGGTTGAGATTTGAAGGCCTGGTATTTAGACAACTCTTTAGTTAACTGAGATGAACAACCATTCTAAGGTATTTATTCACAAAATGCTGGAGTAACTCAGCAGGTCAGGCAGCATCTCAGGAGAGAAGGAATGGGTGACGTTTCGGGTCGAGACCCTTCTCCAGACTGAAGAGACCCTTCTTCTGACCCATTCCTTCTTTCCTGAGATGCTGCCTGACCTGCTGAGTTACTGCAGCATTTTGTGAATAAATACCTTCGATTTGTACCAGCATCTGCAGTTATTTTCTTGAACAACCATTCTGATCTTCCATCAAAATTGTCACTGTCAAATGGGACTTGCTTCTGATCTCTTGCACAATATTCAGTTATTCTTCATTTTGAAATGTCATAAATTGTTTCTTTTCTTGAAAGGCTCTAACTGCGCTTCTATCGGATGATAGCAAATTTGGGTTCATCGTAATTGATGGTACTGGAGCTTTGTTCGGAACTCTACAGGGAAACACACGAGAAGTACTACACAAATTCACAGTGGATCTACCAAAGAAGCACGGTATGGGCAGAGCTGTTATTTCCCACAGAATTCCAGCACCCCCTCAATATTGCGGTGTCTGAATTTGTTACCGTGCATATTGAATTGCATTGGTACTTGAATTGTTTCCTTTTTTATCAAGAAGTCTGCCAAATGTATAATTTAATCTATTCCTCTGACGCCAAGAGTCCCAGCATCTGGTCTAAGATGCAAGCTTTCATTATTGGGTTTAAAAGAATGACCAGGATGTCAGGGTGAAGTGGAGCAGGCCAATGGAACCAATCCCAATCTTGCCCCACCTCGTTATTCACAAGCTAACCAAATCCAGGTACAACTATATCTGTGATCAAAGAGCAAGTTTTATCGAATACCTCTCCATCCCCGTGTTCTTCTTGCCTTAGCCCAGCAACACTTGTTTGGAACTTGTCAATTTGATCAACTTCACCCCTGCACTTAAATTCACTTGGGCCATTTCTGATACCTCTCGCCCCTTGCTTGATCACTGCCATCTCAAGACAAACTATCCATTGACACTTACTGCAAACCCATTGGCTCCCACAGCTACCAAAACTATGCCTCCTCGTACACTGTCTCCTGTGAGGATGTCTTCTATTTTTCAATTTCCTCCATATCCGCTGCAACTGTTCTTGAGTTGAGGCCTTCCATTCCAGAGATCTGAGCTGTCCTTCACTTTCAGGAAACTGACTCCTTCCTGTCTCTCCCTAGTGCTGTGGATGTTGGAACCCTCATCCACATCTCTTGCATTCCCTATATTTCTGCACTCACCCAGCCTTGCCTTGTAGATAGTATTAATGTTTACTTACCTTTCACCCCATCTGCCTCTTCATTCAGCAAACCATTGATATTTCGCCAGCTACAGTGCCATCACCCCTTTCCATAGCTTTCTAGTTTCCACGTTGATCACTCTCTCTGTGAATAGACGCAAAATGCTGGAGTAACTCAGCGGGGCAGGCAGCACTCTGGAGAGAAGGAATAGGTGACGTTTCGGGTCAAGACCCTTCTTGTAATTGTAATTAATTTATTAGCCACATATGTAAAAAGATACAAAGAATTTGATTTGCCATACAGTCACACTAAAAATGCAACAAGACACACAACTACATAAAAATTAACATAACATCCACCCCAGCGCACTGTGATGGAAGGTAATAACGCATTATCTTCTTCCCTCCTTTTCTTCCGTGGTCGGGGCAGTCGAACCATCCGCAGTCGAAGCTCCTGCATCGGGGCGGTCAAAGCTCCTGCGGTTGGAGCTCCCGAAGTTGATCCCTAACCAAGGAGGGCTGCGAGCTCCAGGATGTTAAGTCCGCAGGCTCCCGTGGTTGGAGCTCCCAAAGTCGATCCCCGGCAAAGGGACCATCAGCTCCACGATGTTAGGTCGCAGTGTGGTCGGAGATACGATACGGAAAAAGTCACATCTCATCGAGGAAAGAGATTTTAAAAAAGTTTCCCCACCCCCCATATAATACGAAACTAAAGATACACTAAAACATACATTTAACAAAAGACTTAAAAACAACAAAAGGACGAGATAGACTGTTTGCAATGCTGCCAGCGTACGGTGCCACCTGGTGGAATACGGCGCCTTCTGATGTCTGGAGTGGGCAGCATAGAGATAAAATGTAGTCGGTGACAGTGAGACTGGTAGGAGAACCTGGAACGAGGGAGGGGATGGAGAGAGAGGGGAAGCAAGGCTACTTGAAGTTTGAGAAGTCAATGTTCATACCGCTGGGGTGTAAGCTTCCAAAGCGAAAAAGGATGTGCTGTTACTCCAATTTGCGCTGGGCCTCACTGACAATGGAGGAGGCCCAGGACAGAAAGTCAGTGTGGGAATTGGAGGGGGAATTAAGTGTTAAGCAACTGGGAGATCAAGTAGGTTTAGGTGGACTGAGCAGAGGTGTTCTATCCAGAGATGCTGCCTGTCCCGCTGAGTTACTCGAGCATTTTGTGTCGATTTTTGATTTAAACCAGCACCTGCAATTCCTTCCTACTCTCTCTGTGAATACTGGTTTGCTCATCCCTTCCCCTCCCCAGGCGGTTTCCCCTGGAAGGTGTAACACCTGTCCCTACACTACCTCCATCGTCATCTAGGGACGTAAACAGCCTTCCAGGTGAGACAATAATTCATCTGCACTGCTTTCAACCTTCCCTATAGCATTGTGTTTTCGATGTGGCCTCCAGTACATTAGTCAGACCAAGCACAGCCTAAACAACAATGCTTTGCCGAGTTTCCGTGTTCTGTCCGCTTTGACCATCAGGAGCTCCCGATTCTAATTATTTTTCCAATTCCACACCAATCTGCATGTCCTCGGCCTTCTCTATTACCAGGCCGAGGCCAAACGCAAACTGGAAAGAAGGCATCATATTCCACCTACGACCCAATGGTTTAAACATTGCATTCTCCACTTTCAGGTAACCTACCGGTTTTTCTTTCTCATTCTGATCTATCCGGGTCTTCCTCTCACGCACGTGATTCTTTCCCTACCCTTAACCACTCATCTGTACATCACCCACACATTCCTCCCACTGGGTCTCTGCCCACCCTACCTCCCTTTGGATGAAGGCCTCATCTTTTCTTCCTGTCAGATTCTAGACATTCCATCATAAGCAGCCTTTTGCCTCCAGCTAACATTTCTCAGCCCAGCTCTTTATATTGGCTATCTCCCTTCTATTCTTTCAGTCCTGATGAAGGGATCCAGCTTGAAATGTCAACTGTCTATTTCCTTCCGCAGATGCTGCTTTAGCTGCCGAGTTCCTCCAGCAAATTTTGTATACTGCTGCGTAGATTTACCGGTTACAGACAACAGGATTGAAGTTTCAATATCTGTGGTGCACCACATTGGTTAGGGCATTTATTACTTGAACTTAAGGAACATAACAAGTCATTTATTTTTTGTAGTTAGGTATTTTTAGATCAAACTGAGGCATGTTGTAGAAATTATTCCTGAATTTATCTTAATGACCTAGTTTATCGTCAACCTTGAAATTTGATGTTAACGATCTCAATCTAAGGCAGGACTAGATGGCCATGGGTTTCAGTCCATGTTGAATAGAACACAGCTCTGTGTGTCATTACAGGCCCTGTTTAATGCATCATTTCCTTGTATCTGAATAGAAAAGTGCTTTGGATAAAGGTTGAACAATTAAATTTTGCTGTATTGACATTCTCTTATTGCATCTCATTACTCCCTGATGTCCACTTAAGTAGAGCAATCAAAGGAGCAGAGTGAAATATTTATCTGAAAATTTTGGGAACTTGGAGATTATATGCTTGTTTCTTTTATTTTGTTATTGGAATCTCTTATTATGGACAGTGTGACAGAACATTGGAACAGTGTGAGACGAATAGTGGGAGCCAGAATTGTAGACCACTAAAATTAAACATTTGATATTTCTTAAGGATGTAAAAATAAAAGTTTTGGTATGAATGTTAATAAGGACTTTGAGAAGACATTGAATAAGAGACTTACCAAAAAGGTGAATGTAATTGGTTCTAACAGTTCTTGAATAGAATGTTAAATGGGCAGGGGACAGAATAGAAATATTGGTTATTTGCTCTTTGGCTGTTTATGCCAAGTAATATTAGATGCCTAATTTTGCATTTCTTGATATGTTGACTGAATGGAGAGCCACATGGTAAAATTATCTTCGACTCATGGTCATCCAGCACTGAAACAGGTCCTTCGGCCCACTTGTCCAATGTGACCAAGATGCCCCATGTAAGCTGCCCCATTTACCAATGTTTGGCCTATTTTCCTGAAACTCTTTTCCACCAGTGGCCAATTGTCCAAATTTTAAATGTTATTGTGCCTACCCCAACTACATCCTCTGGCAGCTCATTCCATGTCCCGCCACCATCTGCATGGAAAAATTGCTCTCGGGTTTACCCCTCACCTTAACCTATGCTCTCTAGTTCTTGATTTCCCCAACCCTGGGAAAAAGACATTGCATTCACCCTCCTGATTTATGTACCTCTATAAGATCACCTCTCAGACGCTTGCCCTCGAAGAAATAAAGTCCTAGCCTGCCTGTACTCTATATGTCAGACCCTGAAGTTGTAGTAATATTGTTGTAAATCTTTTCTGCACTCTTTGCAACATGATAGCAGTTTTCCTTTCGCAGGGTGACACAAAACTCAATCCCAAGTGCAGCCCCTGAATCTGAATTCCTGGCCCTTGTACCAACTGCTCAGCCACACATTCAACTGTCATATCTTCCTACCTTCAATAGCACTTTTTCACCAGGTGTAAACTGCTATCCTGAGATCCTGCTCGTCGATAGGTGTAATCAATAGTTACTGAGTATTTTTAGACTGTTTTCTGAATGACTAAATTCTAGGCACTGTAATTGTGCATGGAACACATTGTGGATGGGCAACAAATATTGAAAAGGCTGATGGACTCTAACCTTGAGACCTCAATTAGAGTGGTTGAACTGTTAATGTACGGGAATGTACGGGGATCGCTGGGCGGCACGGACTTGGAGGGCCGAAAAGGCCTGTTTCCGGCTGTATATATATGATGATGATGATGTTCTTCATTTCACTCCTATTAGCCTATTTGCCTTCACTGCATTTTGCTCGACAAATACTTATAGAGGGATGGCATCTTCACATTCAGTATATCACAGTATTACAGACCGAACGTTTCCAAGTTTTCAGATTTCCACCATGATCTGGTGACACCTTTTACCTTTCAATCTCCAATGCCTATCAGATTCCTCTACTTCCTATCATTCTTCATCTTAAAATCTTTCCACTGATTTTTTCCATGTCTTATAATGGATCACTAAGTTTAGCTTTACCTTCCACCATTGATTTTGCTGAGCTCTCCATGCAATTTGTATTTGTCTGGTTAACCTGTTTCAGGGATATTCCTTTCATGTTTGTGCCACACCTCAAAAAGGATAGGCTCCCTTTGTCAAGATCACAAATGTGCCGAATTGAAATCAAAATGACTGAAATACCAGGATAGATTGCATGGATAACATATAGGAGATACGAGGTTTATGCAGCCGTTTAAGGGACACTTTTATAATTAAATAGTTGATGGAATCCTATCTGTTGTTTCCTTTTGGACAGAGATTCGAATATAATAAAGCAGAATCTGCAGTAAAATGCTGATGTCAGAAAGTGCTTAATGTTAACAGTAGTAGAATTTTGGAACAATTTCTTCCTGCTATTCCCAAAATCAAGAATGATGGAGCTTGGTGGGAGTTTCATCGCACTTTCAGTTGAGAGGTTTTATTTTGGGTCCAGTGACTGGGAATGAAGGTGGTGATTGAGGATAAATATACTTATCTTCCCCTGAACCATCCTTTAATTTATGGGGCTCTAAAATAGAGATCACCCTTCCATGAAAACCTGTTGGGTAGTTCCTGTTGGCGATTTCTCAGACTGTGTTACACCTGAAATTCCTGTTGGGAAAGCATTGATTTGTAATTGGATCTGAAGTTGAGGATAATTTTGAACAAATCACTTGAAATAAATGACAATGCATGGCATGAATTAATGAAGGATCCCATCCAAATACTACATGTATTGTTAGTGACGTTTATATAGCTTCACTGGTAACGTATTATGTTCTGTGATTGGAAATATACAAACTCGCTGGGGCTTGGAATTTGTACTCGTGGTCCAAGTTGTCATTCCATATCATTTCATATTTGAGAATATTATTTTCAGCAGGAACAGTGAGTGTCCTGGCTTAGATTCTTCACTTTATCAAACAATTAAAATAATTCTTCTTTTATCCAAATGCTTGTTAAGAGATCATTTTAATTAATCGTTGCTTTTTGTAGTTCATTATGCTTGCAGCTCTGAGATGTATCAGACAATAGAGTCTTGCTGTTTATTTCCAACATTTTTATTTTCAATTTCAGTATTTGAAAAAACCCCACATCTTTATAGACTTTTAAAGTTAAGTATTTTGCATTTAAAGGCAGAGGAGGGCAGTCTGCCCTACGTTTTGCTCGCCTACGAATGGAAAAGAGGCATAACTATGTACGGAAGGTAGCAGAGACAGCTGTACAGCTCTTCATCAGTAGTGACAAGGTGAACGTGGCAGGTCTTATCCTGGCTGGATCAGCTGATTTCAAAACTGAGCTCAGTCAGTCCGACATGTTTGATCCGGTAAGCTAAATCAGAAATGTATTGAGTGAAAACAACACTGAAATGCCATTTACACAGCATTCCTATGGTTAAATTCTGCTATGATTCAATGAATGTTGAGTGATTGGGTGATCCATGACCAGACATGGATATTATTTCTGGTGAAAGTATGGTATTCGGTCTCCCCTCTAGAATCAGCAATTAATTACAGTTGTTTTGTAAGTTTTTCCTCCATTTGGTCAATGTTAATGCATGCTTCATTGTGCAAACGGTTGGTTCTGCAGATGCTGATTTACAAAAAAGAGTGCTGGAGTAACTCAACTGGTCAGGCAGCATCTCTGAAGAACATGGTTGGGTCATGTTTTCGGTTGGGACCCTTCTTCAAATGAGAACATTGTCCTTTCATCTCTGAGGATCTCTGCCTTCTAATGGGACTTGATAGATAACCGTAGGAGAAGAGGGCATTGTCAAGACTGGCTTTCTTGCCTGGAAACAGTATAAATTCATCCCACGCTCTGGTACTGGTATTGGCATCTGTCCATCTGCGAGAGATGATGGAGCAGCGTGGCATTGTCCTGCTTGGAGATGGGGATTTTTTATCTGTGGTTACATCTCACTGTGCCCAGCAAGGATGAAGTAAGTGTCCTCTCCATTTGATTTGGCCGCTGAGCCTGGGCAGGTAAATGGGAATACAAACTTGCCCAGCATCTACATTCCTCTCTCGACCTGCTAGACTGATTCCAGAGGAACGGCGTGGCTGCTACGTCTAGGGCCTACTCGGTTGCAGGAGTTGCCAGAAAGGCGGATACATGAGGGATCAGCGACCATCTTTAGGGACTCCAGCTCCAGTGCCTTTGGCTCTCCTGAACCTTACCCACAAGGCAGCGGGGTGCTATTTAGCCCATAATTGGGATCTGGTTGATGGACGTCAGGACGTGTCCACATGCCGGTGGGCCTGCACATCACATCCCTGGGAGCCAGAGTTCCTCTGAGTCCTCGCGCAGTTTAGCCTCTAGACTGAAGGTGGCCCAAGTTACCATGTGTTGCCACGAGGAGGCACTGCGAGAGTCTTGATGTTGCAGAGGTTATGTACTGGTAGGGGGAGGCTTGCGCACTCGGCTCCCTTTTTCGCAAAAATTGCTAGCCAGAGGTATCTGGATTTATACCAGGGCACTAGACACATGCAACACCCTATGGCTCGCGCTCTACAGGCTGTAAATGGCTAGATCGGCATGGGTCCATTACTCAGTTTTGCTGGCTTAAAATGGCAGTGTCTGATGCTTGTTAGACTATTCTTCGTATGGTTTGCAATTTTTTTTGTATTCCGCAAGTTATATTAAAATTTCATGTAAAACTAGACCAAGTTGGGCGCAAACCCCTCCTGCATTGGAGCAGCACCCTCCCCTCCCCCCTCCCCAACTAAGCCCTCCCTCCCTCCCTCTTCCCCTCTCGCCCCAACTCCATCCCCCTCAGCCCCCTTTATCCTCCCTCCATAGGAGATAGATTTAAACTTTAAAATGTGAATAACTTTAAATATATAACATCGATTTCAATGAAACTTCCGTTAGCACCAAAGGGACGACGGTGAGTAAGGTGGGCCTAAAATTGTCATGCTACCGTGTACTGTTTTGGCTGTAGTTCAGGAACAAACAAACAAACAAATGCGAGTTTTAGTATACAGATGTTAACTTCCACTCTGCATTTTGCTTTTTCTCCCGAGTTTAATTTTGATTTCAGTTTTGTTGGTGCCAGACAGTGAGTGATTTGAAATTTGGAACCCCTACAGGTTCATTACAAATTCATGATTGCAACTGGTTTTAAATGAGGATTTAGGGTGCAAAATCAGAAATATATGGAACTAAAAGAGGAGGAATGGTAGCTATTGATTAAAGGAACAATATGGCTTCATTAAAGAGAATATAGGCAAAGAAAAGCAATGATCAGAAGTCATGGTTAAAGTAAAGGACATTAATTGACTTGGGAAACTTTCTACACCAAGGTTTTCTTAATGTAACAGTGGAAAATAGTGGTGAAAGCATTTGGAATTTCCTCATCCATTTCTTAAAAGTTCCTGGCTTTGGGGCATAGTTTCAATTTTCCCAATGCTATTTCCTTAAACTGCATGTTCAACTCTTTTTGTTTTCCCGGAGAATGTCACGTTGTATTTTCACCCCGCTGTGAAGACCATTATTCACAACATCGTGCTTTGTCAAGGAACAATATTTTCCCTCTGACAGAATTGTAAAATATGTTTCAATGTGACTGGGCTGAAATATTCTTATTTTTTGTTGGCAGTTCAATAGTGAGCAGCCAGTGTCGTCTACCCTACGGCTGTATTTGCATGTTGCAACATGTAACTCGTTGGAAATCGAGTTATGCCATTCTGATCTTGTCACAGTGTCTGAAGAGTGTCTGAACAAGGGTCTCGATCCAAAACATCACCCATACCTTCTATCCAGAGATGCTGTCTGACCCGCTGAGTTACTCCAGCGTTTTGTGCCTATCTGCAGAGCTATAGAGCTCAGTTGTGCTTAATTGACGGTCTGCATGCACTTTGTATCTGACCCCCAGCGTTGTTTTAAATTGGGTTTCCGATCTGTGTGGAAAGGTAATTGGTTTGTTAAATATTAATGGTTTTAACTTGTAGCACTTAAATGAATGTTTAAATACATTCTCTGCTTGTTAATTTTTACTTCGTTGTTTTTAACCTTCAAGCTGTTTTTTAATGGTAGCTGGTCTTCAGATATATTAAATGACTCACTATCCTATGCAGTCGGAACAGTCTCTGTGTTGGGCTCAGGGTTCATCGCTTAAGGCTAAGTCAGTGCTCGATCAAGGCTCTGCTTCATGGGATAGCTGTAGAGAACATGTTGCTATGCAGGGCCGCAGGAATGGTTGTGTTGAATCCAACGGAGCAGCAAGATTTTGGATGTGCCAGCAGCTTAACTCTAACTCCTGCATTTCTCTACAGGTGTGGAAGTTAGAGATGTACTGTCCTGTGAAGAGTTTGATACTAATGCTGGGAAGAGAATTGGCTGACACCACTGAATTCAGAGCTTCCAAATATTCGATTCCATCTTTCTGAAATTCTGGTCTGCCACAATAGCAACCTCGGCCACCACTCTCTCAGCTAGAGCCTGGGATAGGCCACTCCTAATAAGTTTTGTTGCTTTGCTAATAAAGCTCTAGTCAGACCAATGTTTAAATTACTAAAAACACTCAGCAATTTGGGCAGTGTCTGTAAAAAGAGAAACCAAATTAATGTTAAGACTCTGAGCTGAAATGTTAACCCCATCACCTATCCACAGATGCTGCCAGACCGGAGTGTTTCTAGCACTTCAGATTCTTAACATCTGAATTTTGAATTTCATTTGTAAAAGTAAGTCGGCGAGATTTTAGTATCATTTTTCACAGCTGTATTCTGATGATAAATAACATGAAATAATTTTGTGGACCCTCCTACCAGTATTACTTGGACTATATATGATTTCTCACCACACAAAACTTTGATACCTCATTGTTTTCAGCCCCCTCATCCTTTTGTTTGGGACAAGAGCCACAAAGATATTTGTTGCAATTGAGATACCGTGCTGCTTTCTAGTACAACTTTGTGTTTGCATTTTCATTCAAGCTGTAATTGTTGTTATGTGTGTTTCTACACAGCGATTGCAGAGCAAAGTACTAAAACTGGTGGACATCTCCTATGGAGGTGAGAATGGTTTTAATCAAGCAATTGAGCTGTCAGCTGAAGTCTTATCCAGTGTGAAGTTCATCCAGGAGAAGAAACTAATAGGTGAGAAATTCCTGGTGCAATTCAACACCAATTGATTGGATAAGTTTCGCTTGCACTTGTACATCCCTTTCACAATCTCTGAATGGCCATGGTGCTTTATGAACAGCTTTTTTAAAAATTCCCAAATGTTTTGTGATGAACTTGGTTATTGAATTCCGCTGTTGCAAACCACAGTATGATAATGACAAGATGATGATGGTTTCTTGTCAATTAAGGAACAAATTTTGGTGTGATTGCTGAAGATGGTTCTTGTACTCCAATCTTCAATGAAACCTTTTATATCCTTCACATGATGTCTTAATTGAATGCCAAACCTTGAGTAGTGCAGCGTATTGTTCATGCTATCACCATAGATTGTGCACTTATGCTTTTATGACAAATCAGCCGATTTCAAATTGTAATAGTTCCTATGTTACAGATGAAACAATTTGTACAATATTACTGGTAGTATTTCTGTTATACTATGTAAAGGCCAGTTGTAGGCACCAATCATCTCAGTTGTTGTTTCTCTGGGGCCATTGAGCATTAAACAGAACATGGTCTGATCTTGCCTGGCTTCCATATATGTGGACTCTTTTAAGCAGCACGTTGTCCATAAGAGCCTTGGGAGCTGTTATTTTGTTGGCACGTGCATTTTTAAAATGTTTAATTGATATGGGTTAGAATGCTTAGCTTGAGCAGTGTGTAATGTTTTTTAATTTCATCAGGGCGATACTTTGATGAAATTAGCCAAGATACAGGGAAGTACTGCTTTGGAGTAGATGACACACTTAAAGCATTGGAGATGGGTGCAGTTGAGATCCTGATAGTTTATGAAAATCTGGATATTATGCGATACGTACTCCGCTGTCATGGCACAGAAGGTAATTGCAGATCTTTTCATTGTCAATTCTTGTCATATTGAATGTCCACATAAATTGAATATCTGAAAATTAAGACTAAATGTAGTTTGTAATGTCAATTGGATGAATAGACAGCTTCACTGTATCCTTTATTTCCCAGAAGAGAAAATCTTGTATCTGACACCGGAACAAGAGAAGGATAAATCCCATTTCACGGACAAAGAGGTACGATTTCATTCTGTGCAGCAGTTATAAAAGAGCTGACTGCTTTGTGTTTTGCTTTTCTTTCAAAGCTTTGTCTAGTTAAAAACATTAGGGCTTCAATTTGGTGGCTAATGGGAGCAAGACTCTTGTAAAAGGCACCATTGCAAAACATTTGAATGTACTAGTGTGTAGAAAAGAACTGCAGATGCTGGTTTAAACCGAAGGTAGACACAAAATGCTGGAGTGACTCAGCTGGCCAGGCAGCATCTCTGGAGAGAAAAGAAGGGTCTCGACCCAAAACGTCACCCATTCCTTCTCCCTAGAGATGCTGCCGGTCCCGCTGAGTTACTCCAGCATTTTGTGTCTACCTTCCATTTGAATGTACATTTGTCTTCCTGAGATGCTGTTGACTTTTTGTTGTGTACAGTCACTTGTGGTTGGTATGTTCATTTAATGTCTGAACACCATGCATTATTTCCTGGTGCATAACTGGAGGGGAAAACAGTTAATAGCAACCAAGGAAGAAACATTTGTATAGATGACCAGGTTAGAACTATTGTAGTAAATTGCCAGAGGAGGAAAACTTAAGCAAGTGGAGTGTGGGTTTTTATTCCTGAAAGGTACACCAACTACTTAATCCAAAATGTTTTGAATTGCAACTCACAAGAAACACCATTTTATTTTGAGCACAAACAGAAATGAAGTTACAGAGACTAAGTAAAGTTTCAATTAGTTTTTTTTAAAGACCTGGTACTGGGCTAAATGGGATGGAGGGCTATTCAGCAAAACCCATTTGTCTGTATTAGGCCCATATCCTGTTAAATCTTTTCCATTCCATGTTCTTCTCTCAATGTCTTAAATGTTGTTGTAGCTGCCTCTACAGCTTCCCTGGCAGCTCATTCCATGAGCACCACCCTTTGAGTAAAGAAATCAACCCGTGGGTCCCTTTTAAATCTTTCCTCTCTCACCGTAAACCATGCTCTCTTGTTCTTGATTCTTCCCTGGGAAAAAAATTACGTTCGCCTTATCTCTGCCTCTCCTTATTTTATCTGTCTTTCTAAGGTCACCCCTCAGTCTCCTGTGCTCTCCGGAATAAAGTTTGAACCTGTCCAACCTCTCCCTATGCTCTGCCCTTGAGGCGTGGCCACATTCATCTTTGTACTTTGACCAGCTTAATGACATCTTTCCTGTAGCAGGGTAACCAAAATTGTAAACAATACTGCAAATGTGGTCTCTCACAGCCTTGTACAATTGCAACATATTGTCCTAATTCTGGTACCCAATGCCCTGACTCATGAAGGGCATGATGCCAAACTTTGGCTTCATCACCCTGTCTAACTGTCATGTCATTTTTAAGGAACTATGTACTACTTGTACACTCTTGTCCCTCTGTTCTTTGATACTCTCCAGGGCCCTAGTGACGGCATGGTGGCACAACGGTTGAGTTGCTGCCTTACAGCACCACCCTGATTTAATCCTACCATGGGTGCTGTCTTTACGAAGTTTGTATGGTCGCCCTGTGACCACGTGGGTTTTCCCAGGGCACTCCAGTTTTCTCCCATATTCCAAAGACATACAGGTTTGTAGGTTAATTGGCTTCGGTAAAGATTGTAATTTGTCTCTAGTGTGTAGAGTTCTTTGGGGATTTCACTTCACCTTGCCTGCCAGATCCATCTCATGCCTCTCTTGTATTCTTGGCCCATCTAATGAAAACAACACTTCCTCTTATCCGGGCATTTGTACTTCAAGGTCACTGCTCCCTTGGACCCTGCCATTTATGGGCATTTTCATAACTTTAGTCTTTCCAATGTGCATCACCATGTATCAATTTGTCATCTATGAACTTACTAATTATACCTTCTTCGAACAGCAAGGGTCCCAACACCTCTGCATACCGGTACACCAACAGTCAAAGGCTCCTTGTTACAAAAGCAACCCTCCACCATCACTCTCTCCTATTACAAAACCAATTTTGGATCCAACTTGGCTTGTATCGAATAGGTTTGCATTGTTGAGTGACAATACCAATAATGCTGTAATCTTTAATTGAAATCCTTCCCTTTATATGTCAGCAAAATGTTAGTGGCTATGTTAAACGGTGAGTTATTCATGGGTAAGAACTGATGAAGTGGTTGGCGGCACTGATCATTTTGTATACTTTTTACATAACTGAGACTTGTGAATGAGATAAAAGTTAAATTATTAGTCCAGAATGTATGATGTTAAATTGCGCAAACTTAAAATATAGTTCAGGTTTCATTTAATTGACAAAGTAAACATTTCAATTTTCTTTTTAAAAATAAAAATTTAGACTGGACAGGAACATGAGCTGATAGAAAGCATGCCCCTCCTGGAATGGTTTGCCAACAACTACAAAAAATTTGGAGCTACACTGGAGATCGTTACAGACAAATCGCAGGAAGGATCCCAGTTTGTGAAAGGCTTTGGTGGGATTGGTGGTAAGACTTGTATCTTCAACTGTGAATTGGACAGCTTGTCTGCTGATGGCTTGTATAGAATCTCAGAGACTCTATCTGTGGCCTACTTTTCCATCCATGTCATTTACCAGTCCAGTGCATTCAGTCTAAGATTAATAGTTGAGCTGATTTATAACTAAGATAATCACAGAGAAAGTTAGGTATATTGCAAAATACTGCTAAGGAGATACATGTGGGGGACGACTATCAATTATTGCAGCACAACTATTTTGTTAATTTAGGTACTTTCTAACAGAATCAAGCGACATTGGAAAAATCACACTGTCAATGTAGGGCATTAAATCAAGCTAACAAAAGTGTTGGAATTAAAGAGCATCATAACTTTAGAATATTTTTGTTTGTTGCCTGGATGTAAATGAGTAGCTGCAGCTAATATAATTGCCTGCTCCTATTCCCTCCCCACAAATATCTAACACTGTGTCAAATTGGGGTGTTCAAGATTTGACCTAATTTTGAAGCTGTGAAAAAGGGCAAAATAATGGACGAAGTTAGAGAATAACTGTTTGTTTTATATGTAACAATTTGTATCTTTCAAAAAAATACCCTGACCAGTGCTAAAATGGGCTTGGAGTCGTAGTCATGCAGCACAGAAATGGGCCGTTCAGTCCAACACGTCCATGCCGACCAAGATGCCCCACCTAACTTAGTCCCATTTGTCTACATTTGGCCCATATCCCTTTTAAACCATTTTTTTAGACTCTGAGATATAGCACAGAAACAGATCCTTGAGCCCACAGAGTCCATGCTGACTAGCGATCACCCTGTATCACGATACTACATACTAGGAACAATTTTAGAATTTACTGAAGCCAATTAATCTACCGGCCTGTACATCTTTGGAATGTGGGTGGAAACCAGAGCAACCGGAGAAAACCTAGTGTCACAGGAAGAACGTACAAACTCCATCCAGACAGCACTCGTAGTTAGGATCAGACCCAGGTCTCTGGTACTGTAAAGCAACAACTCTACTGCTCCACCACTGTGCCACCCAAAATTTTAGTGTCTTTTAAATGTTGTTAATGTACCTCAACTACCTCCTCTGGCAGCTCATTCCATATACCCACCACCCTCTGAATGAAAATGTTGTGCCCCTGGTTCCTATTAAATCTTTCCCCTCTCACCTTAAGGCTTTGTCCTTGTGTTCTTGATTCCCCTACCCTGAGTAAAATACACTGCATTCACCCTATCAATTCCCCTCATGATTTTATACACCTCTATAAGATCGCCTCCTGCACTCCTGGGAATGAAGTCCTAGTTTGCCCATTTTCTCCCTACAACTCAGCCCCTCAAGTCCTGGCAACATCATAAGTCTTCTGCATTCTCTTCAGCTTAATGGCATTTTTCCTATTGCAGGGTGACCAAAACCGAACGCACTACTGCAAATGCGGCCACTCTAGTGTCTTCTCTTGCATATTTGAGTAGGGACGGCATCACCAAAGCCATCAGATGTAAATGTTGTCTTGAGTTCAATCAAGATTCCAAGAACAAGGCTGCAAATAGTGTGGTTCATAAAGTAATGAAAATTACTTTAATTTAAAAAGCAAACAATTTAGACACAACAAAACATGCAATCCAGAACTGTTCATTAGATAAGCAGGCAGTATGTGGTTGTGTGGCTCAGTACCAGCAGCAAGCAGCAGGCTCTTCTCTTTGCTTGTCATCTTGAACTGAATGTAGTTTGGCTACGGCTAACATTGGCTGCAACTTAGGTTCAATACCCACTCCTATTATTCAGTGTCTGTTTAGTTTATTGTCACATGTACCGAGGTACAGTGAAAAGCTGTGTGCTAACCAGTCAGTGGAAAGACATTGCATGATTACAATCGAGCCAGTTACAGATACATGTTAAGGGAATAATGTTTAGTGCTAGGTAAAGCCAGTAAAGTCTGAGCAAAGGTAGTCTGAGGGTCAACAAAGAGGTAGATAGCAGTTCAGAATGTTACATGATAACAGCTGGGAAGAAACTGTCCCTGAATCTTGAGGTGTGCGTTTTCATACTTGTATACATTTTGCCAGAAGGGAGAGGAAAGAAGGGGGAGTGGCCAGGAGGCAACTCGTTCTTGATTATGCTGCTGGCCTTGCCAAGGCAGCGTGAGGTATAAATGGAGTCAATGGAAAGGAGGTTGGTCTGTGTGTTGGTCTGGGCTGCGTCCACAATTTGCTGCAATTTCTTGTGGTCATTTGCACATTACATCACAACATGAAGGACGTCAGTGTCTCATTTGCATCCTCGCCAATGTACGTACTACAAACTTATGCTTCATTAGACTTCTTGATTAACTATCATGTGTTTGTCCTATCTGTGACCTTGCTCGGGTCCTATCTTGTCTTGTTTGGACACTTCCCCATGGCATAGTTTAAAATCACCTACTAATCCCTCTTGACTATTTACGGGGACCTGGTTTCCTCCAATTTTGTTCACTCCCTTCCCTGCAGAGGTGATTATGGCCAGCCTTAGTCCTACTTAAGCTTAGCCTCTTTCTGAAAGATTATTGCAAAGTCTTGGAAGTTAAAGATACTTAAATTTGAAAATAGCAATTGTTTCTTGTTGCCCCTCCCCTGTTGCAACCAGTCATGCCTTCACAATGTAATTACTTTGTATATGGATTAAATTAAATCTCCTGTTAGCTAGTAACCAAAGAACTATGGTACAGGCAGAAAGTAGATAGGTGATCACTAGGAAAGGGAGTAGAAATGGAATAGCCTGTGGCTATTTGTCCAATGGGGATATGTGGGTGAAGCTGTGAAATGGAAAGGAGACGATCACCTTGTTAGGATTGTACTGTAAATCCCCAAATACTTAACAGAAATTAGAGGAACTAATATGCTGGGTATTGCAGACAGCTGGGTCTGTAGGGTTGTCATGGTAGGAGGTTTTAACTTTTCCAATATAGACTAGTGCTGCAATAATACCAAAGGTTTAGATGGGGTGGAATTTGTCAAATGTTTTCAGGAGAGTTTCCTCAGGCAATATAAAGAGGGCCCTACAAGGGAGAGGGCAATGTTGAACTATTCTTAGGAAATTGGGAAGGACCTGTGACTGAAGCGTTAATAGACAATAGGTGCAGGAGTAGGCCATTCGGCCCTTTGAGCCAGCACTGCCATTCAATGTGATCATGGCTGATCATTCACAATCAGTCCCCTGTTCCTGCCTTCTCCCCATACCCCCTGACCATACCATACCATCTTTAAGAGCTCTATCTAGCTCTCTCTTGAAAACATCCAGAGAATTGGCCTCCATTGCCTTCTGAGGCAGAGAATTCCACAGATTTACAACTCTCTGACTGAAAAAGTTTTTCCTCAACTCTGTTCTAAATGGCCTACCCCTTATTGTTAAACTGGCCCCTGGTTCTGGACTCCCCCAACATTGGGAACATGTTTCCTGCCTCTAATGTGTCCAATCCCTTAATAATTGTATATGTTCAATAAGATCCCCTTTCATCCTTCTAAATTCCAGTGTATACAAGCCTAGTCGCTCCAATCTTTCAACATACGACAGTCCCGCCATTCCGGGAATTAACCTAATGAACCTACACTGCACGTCCTCAATAGCAAGAATATCCTTCCTCAAATTTGGAGACCAAAACTGCACACAGTTCTCCAGGTGTGGTCTCACTAGGGCCCGGTACAACTGCAGAAGGACCTCTTTGCTCTAATACTTAACTCCTCGTGTCATAAAGGCCAACGTGCCATTAGCTTTCTTCACTGCCTGCTGTACCTGCATGTTAACTTTAAGTAACTGATGATCAAGGACACCCAGATCACTTTGTACTTCCCCATTTCCAAACTTGACACAATTCAGATAATAATCTGCCTTTCAGTTCATACCACCAAAGTGGATAACCCCACATTTATCCACATTAAGCTGCATCTGCCCACTCACACAACCTGTCCAAGTCACATTGCATCCTCCTAATGTCCTCCTAATGGGACCAGCAACCACAGTTCTCCAAAGACGTACAGGTATGTAGGTTAATTGGCTGGGTAAATGTTTTTTGTTTTTTTTAAATAAAAAAATTGTCCCTAGTGGGTGTAGGATAGTGTTAATGTGCGGGGATCACTGGGCAGCACGGACTTGGAGGGCCGAAAAGGCCTGTTTCCGGCTGTGTATATATATGATGTGATATGATATCAGCTTCAAAATAATTATGGTTAAGGTCAAAGCTGGTGCACATTAAAGTTCTAAATTGGGGCAATGTCAGATTTGATGGTATTAAATAGGAACTTGCAGAAGTTAATTGTCGGCTGTTTGTGGGCAAAGGGATGGCCAGAAGGTGGGATTCATTTGAATGTGTTGGTGAGAGTTCAAGGTATGCACGTTCCTGCTGGAATGAAGGACAAGGCTGGTTAGGAGTTAAGGAAACATGAATGATAACAGAAATTGAGGTTCTGGTCAGGAAAAAGGGGACATGGGTCCGGTCTATCCACGGTCTATCTCAACTCCAGCGAGACCTTTAAGGTTTTGCAAAGTAGGCTGCTCTGGAAGGTTAGATCACATAGGATCTAGAGAGAGCTACCAAATGATACAGAATTGGTTTGATATTTAAGCAGAGTAGTGGTGGAAGTTTGTTTTTTCGGACTAGGCCTGTGACGACAGGAGGTGTGTCTCGGATTGGTGCTGTTTGTCATCTATATCAATGATTTGGATGAGAATATACAAGGTATGATTAGTAAATTTGCAGGTGACACATAAATAGGTCGTATTGTGGACAGCAAAGATGGTTATCTAGAACTACAGAGGGATCGTAAACAGCTGGGCAAGTGGGCCAAGGAATGGCAAATGGGGTCAAATTCGAATAAATGAGGTCATGTGTTTTGGCATGTGAAACCAGGGGCCCTGGAGAGAATTTTAGAGTAGGGTGATTGAGGAGTAAAATTATTGAAGTATTGTGTTCACTTTTGGTCACCCTGCTGCCAGAAGGATGTCATCAGCAGAAGATTTATGATGTTGCCAAGACTTGAGGACCTGAGTGAAAGGGAGATGTCTGGTAGGCTATGGCTATTTGAAGCACAGGAGGCTGAGGGGTAATGTTATAGAGGTGTATAAAACAACGAAGGATATGAGTAAGATGAAAGCAGTCTTTTTCCCAGATTAGGGGAATCAAGAACTAGGACATAAGTTTGGGATTTAATAGGAACCCAATGGTTTAACACAGAGATTGATGTGCATATGTGATGAGCTGCTGGGAGGGAGTAGTTGCGGCAGGTACAATAACAACATTTAACAAAGTTTGGACAGGCACATGGATGGGATAATTAAGGAATTTGGGCCAAATGGATCCATCTTAGATGGGCATCCTGGACTTACATGAATGACTTTGGACGAGAAAGGCCTGTGTGCTGTATCACCATATGACTATAACTATGTATATTTTCTCATCTTGAGAATGAGATATCCTTGTTCCGCTAACCAACCCCTTAACTAATCAAGCTATTTCTAAGTTTCTTCTTTGTGCTCCTAATTTAATTTCTGTAAATAACACATGGGCAAGGATCATGTTCAGTAAATCTGAGCTCTGATGAGGAGATATATTTAAATAACTCGGGCCTGCTTATCATTCTCGTAGTGCTCTATAGATTTTACATTTGGGATCAGCTGATGCCCAGAATAGTCATGGCCATAGAGACATTTTAATCAGTCCATTGTGCAGTCAAACGGTTTTCTTTCCAAATGTATTTATGTAAAAAGGTTCCTTCCTATCGAGTGAAAATTTATTGCCCTCTCATTCCCAGAGCCTTTGATCGATATTTCGCAATTATCTACAATTCTTGCAAGAAATGCTGGTTCTTGCTCCCCTTTAATAGCTTGCCCGAGTGAAATAAGAGCATGAAAGTTCTCGCTAGTGTCCTGACCAATATTAGTCTCTCAACTGATAATGAGATAGATAATCTATTCATTGTATTGCAATTTGGAGCTTCCTTCATGTTAATGAGCTGCCTCTTTCATCTATTATAATGACTATACTTTAGAAAGTTATTGTTTGCAAATTGGTAGGTTTTTGGAACAAACTGCTGGAGGAGGTAGTTGAGGCAAGTACTATAACAATATCATATCATATCATATATATACAGCCGGAAACAGGCCTTTTCGGCCCACCAAGTCCGTGCCGCCCAGTGATCCCCGCACATTAACACTATCCTACACCCACTAGGGACAATTTTTACATTTACCCAGCCAATTAACCTACATACCTGTACGTCTTTGGAGTGTGGGAGGAAACCGAAGATCTCGGAGAAAACCCACGCAGGTCACGGGGAGAACGTACAAACTCCTTACAGTGCAGCACCCGTAGTCAGGATCGAACCTGAGTCTCTGGCGCTGCATTCGCTGTAAAGCAGCAACTCTACCGCTGTGCTACCGTGCCGCCCAATGAAAAGGCATTTGGGCAAGTGCATGGATAGGAAAGGTTTAGAGGAATACGAGTCAAACAAGGGCAGGTGGGACAAGTGTAGATGGGGCATCTTGGTCGGTATGGAGCAGGTGGGCTGAAGGGCCTGTTTCCATGCCATATGACTGATGGTTGTGAAGGGCGTCACAATAATAAATGTTTTTTTACCAGGTATTCTGCGATACCGTGTGGACTTTCAAGGAATGGAGTACCAAGGAGATGAGGACGACTTTTATGACCTGGATGACTACTAGGTAGTCTGGAACAGGTCTGGTTACAGGTGCCTAACCCTCCAGCATCCAACCCAAGAAGTGAAGATCCACAACAGAATAATCAATCCCTGCCTTAGAACAGACATTATCACAACTCGTGATATCTAAATACATTGGAGATGGTGAATTTAAAAACAAATAACACACATAGATTTGTCAAAGTGTCAATACAGCAGCAACACCAAACTACTGTTCCTTATGCCAGTTTGGACTAATCTTTTGAGAGACATTTTTTTTTAATTTTTACTTCAATGGGATTTTTGTTGCTGTTGTATTTTATGAAATGGAAACATTTTTTACCTCCAAATGTAGAGGCAAATAATAAAAATGGAATGCTATTGAATTTCATTTCTGCAGGCTGACTGGATATAAGCTCTGTTTTCCCCCTTGGAAAGAGTTTCTACATTAAAGCAGTTAGATGTCTTGACCAACTGTAGTGAATGACCCCGTTTACATGGACACCACTAAACATGGTTGTACCTAAGGAGGAGATTGAAGAATATGCCTATTGTGATTTAAGCAATTAATGTTAATCTCCAAATTAAAGTAGTGGGGGTAAATTTTCAGGTTTGCATTTTTTGGACTTCTGAGTTGTAGAGGGAGCAGAGTTGCAAAGAATCCTACATGCCTTTTATTAAGAATTAATATATATTGGGGATGCTTGAGCAGACTTGTCGGTTTGCTGGGTATCGCCAGATATGCCCTAGTGATAATTAATGTCATAAATATTCAATCCTTGAGCAGGTTTTGTTCCTGCACTGGTCTTGAAAGTTGGAGACAGGAGTTCCCATTTTCTTGTAAGGCCAGCCTTTTGGTTGCTTGTGAGTGCAAAACCACCAAGCTTTAACTTTAGTTTTGATCTGGGTGAAGGTGTATTGGTTAATAGGATCTGCTCCATATTGGGGTTTATTGTTGGTACAGCATGGACTTGAACTGGGTACACCCTTGCAATCATGCTGCAAAACACAGCCTCTGTCATGCCATCTTCAGACTGTGTCGGAAAATTGATATGTCTGAGTTTCTTTTGAAACAATCCCAAATTCTAGTGAAGTCGGCCATCCACCAACTCACGAAACTCTGGTATCACACATCTGGTGGGGTTTGGGTTTTTGTTGAGCGTGGACGAAGGCTTGCATCTTAAACCTCTGGTGTGGTAATTCAGCCTATTAGTTTGCATAGCGCAAAGAGGGTCAGCAAGGAAATTGCTTCTTTCTCTCTCTAGTTACGAGGTTATCAGGAATCTGGTTTCTTACAATCTATTAACAGATAAAAAATAGAACATTAAAACTGTACAGAATGAGGTCATATTAGTACAAAGTGTGGCTTTGAGCATTGGTGTCGGTCGGGCTGGAGCTTAATAAACTTGGATATGACTTGATTGAGAAATCATTGGGGAACAAATGTCAAGAGCCTTGTTAAATAGCTAATTCACTGAAATCAAAATGGTCGGGGTCTAGCAAATTCCATGTCGTGCCTGAAGCAATCACGTTAATAAACTAGTCATTAGGATTATTAATTGGATTGCATTACATTTCAAACATTTAAGCGCTCAAAAGTGGAATGAGTTCATGGAAAGTAGTGGTGTGACAAGTTACTGTATATTTTGGATCACAAGCAGCATCTTATTTGGTGACTGCTTGTAGCAGACACTATGTTGGAATCAATCTATCCCAGTTCTTCTAACCAGTGAAGACCAAAAGGAAAGCAGTGATTTTTGTTTTTGTTTAATCAACATGCCTGTGATTATGTTGAAATGTGGTATTTATGAAATAATGCGGGAAGATGGGTCTGATTGTACAGATTGCAACAACACAGATTACCTTATTCAACTCCTTATTCGGTTTGAATGTGTATAATACAGTTCACAGGCCACTATTATCAGATTTTGATGTGACACACATCTAATGCATAGCACCATTGCCATTAATTAGCAAGACCTTCCTATTCCATATGAGCAATGACCTGTGCTACTTTGTAGTGCTGGTAATGTGCACAGATCCCAAAATCTTTCTAAGTAGATGTATATTTAATTTAGCACAGTTATACACAAGAAACTTGTGAATTTAAAACTAGCATACCAATGCTCTTCTGTTCACTGTTAAGATTAGAATATATTTTCAAAAACCCTCCAAATACTGAAATCTATTTGCAGATTCTGAAACGTGTTTCTCTGTCAAAATATCCAAAAATGTTTTTCGTTTCAAAGCAGTCAGATTTCTTATGCTGACTGTGTAAAGTAGAATTAAGATGTTCCGAATATTGTATGGTATTCATGACATGATTGCAATTGTTTTTTTTCATTTTGGCCTCTGAGATTTTCAGTGCTCAAGGATATGTGTAGAACTCACATTGAGTTCGTGCACATTTGCAGTGTTCTACTTGTCCTCTCCAGTCCCTGTCCAAGAGGGAGAGTTGTGGTGGACCATGCTTTCAGCACTGGGTTGTGTAAACTGTGTAAATGGGGCAATTTTGATACATAAAACGAGGATATATATATAAAAATATATATTACTTTTTCAAATATCCCACTGCTTGGTATAAGAAGTATGCATTGGAAAGTATGCAGCTCTTTTTGTAGTTTTAATGTTTACTATTTAAGTTTGGAGATGATGCCAAAATGTGTTTATTTTGTATTCCTTTGACCAATGTATTCTCCAGCAATGGAAGTGATCTTTGAATTCACAGAAAGGGGTAGATTTCAGCTTTTATGCACCACAGCCTCTGCAGAAAGATCCCAAGCAGCAACTTGGTGTTGTGATGTACAGAAATGGAGAAGAGTATTAAAACCATATTTAAGAATATATTTTATTTGAGTCTTGTTCTTTTGGGACCTCTTTAGAACAAATTGAAAGTTACATCTAGCAGGGCTGTTACAAGGTAGATTTGATTCTTGATCTTTGTCAGCGGTGGTAACAATTGGGCTTCATTTCCCTGTGGTCAAACGAGGATTACTGCTTTGTGCATGACTGTTGCTTGATCTGTTCTGGACTAAAACGATCTTTTGAGTGATGATTAGATTAGTGTTCACTCAAGTGATTTAGTATTTAACGTCTTGCACGTTCAAAGTAAATGCTCAAATGAGGTTGAGAATGATAGCCTAAAGTTAATTAGGAGTAGTCCTGTTTTTGGACTTTAAAACATGATTAGTGGATTTTGGTTTCTGTTGATGTATTGAGACCAATTTTGAGAATGGCTATTTTCATCCCTGAGCCCAATTTTCTCTTAATGGTCACCTATTGTGCATTGCCCAAGCGATGCATGATTCTCAGTACAAGGGATGGGTGTGGAGGGATGAATAGGGAGTGTCCAGGACTAGAGGCCATCACCTCAAAATTAAAGGATGTTCCTTTAGGAAGGAGATGAGGAATTTCTTTAGTCAGAGGGTGGTGAATCCGTGGAATTCTTTGCCACAGAAGGCTGTGGGGGTCAAGTCAATGGATATTTTTAAGGCAGAGATAGATAGATTATTGATTTAGTACGTGTGTCAAGGGTTATGGGAAGGAGGAGAATGGGGTTAGGAGGGAGAGATAGGTCAGCCATGAGTGAATAGCGGAGTAGACTTGGTGGGCTGAATGGCCTAATTCTGCTCCTATCACTTATGAACCCTGGGGCATCATAGATTTCGAATGGGACAAGTTGTTCAGTCCTTGGGGTAAGAATTTAAAGAATGAATGGAGCTGGTGAAAGGTTTGTCTGGAGGTATAATCAAAATTCAGTTTTTGTGAGTTACCAGAACAGTCAGATAATATAACAGTACGATAACAAGTACATTGGGGTATTAGTAGGGTTGGAGATGATGGAGGAGAAGTGGACTCAAGATTCTACCTTAAAGGCAGTTCTTTCATAGCATAGGGAAACATTGAAGGGGCAAACATGTTCTATCAAGAAAGGGAAAGATGTGTCCCTTAATATTGAAATTCTTGGGTTTTGGGGAACATGGGTGTAAGATGAGACAGAAATGAAGCTTACGACTTACTGGGACATCGGCACTGGAAAGCCAAGAGGGATATAAAAAGATGAGATTAATTTCAAAAGTATCGAAGCAAAAGACATGAAAATGATGCAAAATCTTTAGATACATAAAGTCTATAAAGATGGCAGAGGAAGGGGTAGCTCCAATTGGTGCAGAAAGGTAGGAAAGTAGGAGATGCTTTCTCTCCTGGACTGTGGTCTGCAGACCAAATTAATATTTTGACACAAAATAGTGGTGTGAATCACAAGAATGATAACAGCACAGAGAGGCTATTTGACATGTTAAATCCACTACATCAACTAAGTAAAATCTAGTTGACTGCAACACTGAAAATTCTTCCAATTACTTATCCAGCACTTGAAAGTTGCAAATGAAATGTCGTATCTACCTGATTCCCACATCCCACAATTATCTTAACAAGGGGAGTAGGGAGCCAACAAACCATCAAGGAATGAATTGCAAACACACAGACCTGTCTGCTCTCCTTTCAATATAATCCCTATAATCATTGCTGTCTCACGGTATTTTTGTTCTGTTCCTTTACAGCGTAGCGTTTTGTATATCAGCGAGACCAAGCGCAGGCTCGGCGATCATTTCGCTGAACACCTCCACTCAGTCCGCCTAGGCCTACGCAATCTCCCGGTAGCTAAACACTTTAACTCCCATTCCCATACTGACCTTTCTGTCCTGGGCCGCATCCATTGTTACATTGAGGCCAAACAAATTGGAGGAACAGCACCTCATATCTCGCTTGGTGACCTTACAAGCCAGCGGTATGAAAATTGATTTGTCTAACTTCAAGTAACCCTTGCTTTCCTTCTCTCCGTCCCTCCCCACCCTAGTTTTCTGACTAGTTTCACTCCTGATTAATTTTTCTAATTGTATGCATCGTTGTCACCTTCCCCATAGCTAACAATGACCCATTCTCCATTTCCTTGATGATTGTCTGCTTTGATCTGTCATTTCTACGCCTTAGCCTCTACACATCTTAGTCTCCCCCTTCCCTGACTTTGTCTGAAGAAGGGTCATGACCTAAAACTTCACTCTTTCCTTCTCCAGAGACACTGCCTGTCCTGCTGAGTTACTCCAGCATTTTGTGTCCATCTTTGGTGTAAACCAGCATTTGCAGTTCCTTCCTACACTAGTGTTTTATAGTGCTGGTTTGTGTCTGCTCCCAAGGGGAAGCCTGTGAATGTGGTGCCACATTCTTGTCCTGCATAAGGGAATGTCACCATCCTTGTATTGAAGGCCAATATTCTATTTGCCAGCGTAAATGCTTTCTGTGTATCTCCATGCGTTTTGTTTGTGAGGACCCCCAGATCCCTCTGCCGATACCTGGACTCTACTAACAATAAACACTTCCTTGCCTACCTGGACTCCACTAAAGTGTTTCCCAAACTCAATGGCCTTCTTTCTATATCATAAGGAAAGGTAAAATATAGGAAAAATGGATGCTTTCATTTTCCATGTTACGCTCCTGAATTGTTATCTCTGGGTCTTCACCTATCTCCTGCAGACTCCTTGTCTGCATCTCTGCTTACTTTCCCACCTGTTCTATAGTCAGTTGGCATAGGAAGGAACTGCAGATGCTGGTTTACATCGAAGATAGACACAATACTAGAGTAACTCAGTGGGGCAGATGAGAAGGAATGGGTGATGTTTTGGGTCGAGGAAGAAGCGTCTCGACCCGAAATGTCACCTGTTCCTTCTCTCCAGAGATGCTGCCAGTCCCACTGAGGTGCTCCAGCATTTTGTGTGTGTCATATAGTCAGAAGGTCAGGCTGTAATGCATTTTGTCCCACTAAATTAGTAATATAGATAGAGTTAAGACCCTGGCCACTCATGCAATCCTCAATTTTCTTAGTTAGCCACACACACATGATATTTTTTGTAATTTCTCAATACCATTGAGATTTCTGAAATACTTTTATTAATTTCCCATTTTTTCCTATTTTCCTAATCTATTCTACCCAACACTTCCTTTGTAACACTTATTAAGTTTAAGATACTACTTCAGACCCCAGCTTCACGATTTAAAACTAAATATGAAGCCATATTATGTTACAATCACTCCTCGTGAATTATTGTGAAATCATGAATTTATTCTCTAATTACACCTGACCAGATCGACAAAGCCTATTTCCATGGCGATGCCACAATGTTTTAAACTCTTTATACACTAGAATTCATCCACAAGATTGCTGAGCCAACTTGAGTGGTCCTATCAAAGTAATCTTCAGTCATGATTAATTATATAACATTGAGAGGCATAGATGGGGTAGACAACCTTTTTCTCAGGATGGAAATGTCAGAAGGCTAGCAGGCATTGCAATAAGGTGTGAGGCGAAGTTTAAAGGTGATGTGCAGGGCAAGTTTGTACATGGTGATGAGTGTGGTGGAGGAAGATACCATAGTGCCACTTAAGAGGCTTTTAGATGGGCATATGGAGACTGGAGGGATATGGATCCCATGCAGCCAGATTAACTTAGCATCATGTTTGTAACAGTGAGGTACTGTTCTATTATCTCATTGAATGGCAAAGCAGGCACTAAAGCCTGCTACTGCCACGCCTTGGGTTTCTGATGTTTAATCATACGGATGGATTGGCTGAGTCGGGATTGTTTTCTGAGGCAGAAGGCAACTTTAATCATGGGCATTCAGACTGAAAGGTCTGGGTTGGGTGCATAGGAAGGGCCTTTTACCCTTGGCAAAGATGTCAATAACCATGAGTTATAGATTTGAGGTAGAGGGGTGGAAGGGAAGTGCTTTTTACATCTAGAATGCTCTTGGAATCGGCTCCTTGCTGGCTAAAAGTGAGATGAAGGCAGAAACTATTCCCCCTCTGTCTCTGATGGAGCATTGATGCAGCAGAACTAGCAAGGGTACAGATCTATTGCAAATGTTTGTAATTCCATGGTTATCAATTCCCTTGGTCCTTACTGTTCACCCCACCAGCCTCCACATCCAAAACAACATTCTCCAACATTTCCACCATCTTCAACATGATCACCATCTTCCCATCTCCAGTCCTTTCTGCCTTCCGTGAAAACCTCCACGATTCTTTGGTTTCTGTTGAACAGTTTAGTTTATTGTCACGTGTACCGAGGTACAGTACAAAGCTTTTATGTGCTATCCAGTCAGCAGAAAGACCATACATGATTACAATCGAGCCATTTACAGTGTATAGGTACATGATAAAGGAATAAAGGTTAGTTCAAACTAAAGCCAGTAAAGTCTGATCAAGGATAGTCTGAGGGTCACCAATGAGATTGATAGTAGTTCACTGCTCTCTGGTTGTGGTAAGATGATTCAGTTGCCTGATAACAGCTGGGAAGAAACTGTCCCTGAATCTGGAGGTGTGCGTTTTCACACTTCTATACCTTTTGCCTGATGGGAGAGGGGCGAAGAGGGAGTGGCCAGGGTGCGACTCGACCTTGATTATGCTGCTGGCCTTGCCGAGGCTGCGTGATGTATAAATGGAGGTCACTCATCCCTTGCCATCCAAACTATCCTCTCCCTGGAGACTTTCCCCAGCAAATACAGGAAATATAACACCTATCCCTATACCTTCTCCCTATCATCCAGGCAGGGGCCCCAGCAGCCATTCCAGGTGAGGCAGAGGTTTACGTGCACCTACTCTAAGCTCATCTGCTCAGGTGTTCACATCAGTGAGACAAAATGTAGATTTGCCAACTGTTTAGCCAAACACCTGTGCTCTGTCCACCAAGGCCAACCATGTTAACTCCCCACCCTATTCCTATACTGACCTTTCTTCTGACCTGTGCCCCCTCTAATGCCAGTGTGAGGCTCCATGCAAACTGAAGAGACAACACGTCACATTCCACATGGGTGGCTAACAACTTAATGGTATTAATAATTGAATTCTCCAATTATAAACTAACCTACAAACGACCCTTTTTTCCCCATCCAGGTACTTTCCCCTGCAACCGTAGGAGATGCAACATCTGTCCCTATATCTCCCCCCTCGACTCTGTCCGAGGACCCCGACAGTCTTTTCAGGTGAGGCAGAGGTTCACTTGCACTTCCTCCAACCTCACCTACTGTATCCGCTGTTCCAGGACTCCTGCATTTCGGCGAGACCAAGCTCAGGCTGAACACCTCCGCTCAGTCTGCCTAACCTACCTGATCTCCCAATCGTTCAACTCCCCCTCCCACACTGACCTTTCTGTCCCAGACCTCCTCCATTGTCAGAGTGAGGCCCAGCACAAATTGGAGGAACATTCGCTTAGGTAGCTTACACCCCAGCGGTATGAACATTGACTTCTCTAACTTCCAGTAGCCCTTGCTTTCCCCCTCCATCCCCTTCCCAGTTCTGTTAGTCTTACTGTCTCCGACTACATTTTCCCTCTGTACCACCCATCCCCCTGACATCAGTCCGGTGGATGTGGTGTACCTTGACTTTCAGAAAGCCTTTGACAAGGTTCCACATAGGAGATTAGTAGGCAAAATTAGAGAACATGGTATTGGAGGTAGGGTACTGACATGGATAGAAAATTGGTTGACAGACAGAAAGCAAAGAGTGGGGATAAATGGGTCCCTTTCAGAATGGCAGGCAGTAACTAGTGGGGTACCGCAAGGCTCGGTGCTGGGACCTCAGCTATTTACAATATACATTAATGACTTGGATGAAGGGATTAAAAGTACCATTAGCAAATTTGCAGATGATACAAAGCTGGGTGGTAGTGTGAACTGTGAGGAAGATGCTATGAGGTTGCAGGGTGACTTGGACAGGTTGTGTGAGTGGGCGGATGCATGGCAGATGCAGTTTAATGTGGATAAGTGTGAGGTTATCCACTTTGGTGGTAAGAATAGGAAGGCAGAGTATTATCTGAATGGTGTCAAGTTGGGAAAAGGGAACGTACAACGAGATCTGGGTGTCCTAGTGCATCAGTCACTGAAAGGAAGCATGCAGGTACAGTAGGCAGTGAAGAAAGCCAATGGAATGTTGGCCTTCATAACAAGAGGAGTTGAGTATAGGAGCAAAGAGGTCCTTCTGCAGTTGTACAGGGCCCTTGTGAGACCGCACCTGAAGTACTGTGTGCAGTTTTGGTCTCCAAATTTGAGGAAGGATATTCTTGCTATTGAGGGCGTGCAGCGTAGGTTTACTAGGTTAATTCCCGGAATGGCGGGACTGTCATATGTTGAAAGACTGGAGCGACTAGGCTTGTATACACTGGAATTTAGACGGATGAGAGGCGATCTTATCGAAACATATAAGATTATTAAGGGGTTGGACACGTTAGAGGCAGGAAACATGTTCCCAAAGTTGGGGGAGTCCAGAACAAGGGGTCACAGTTTAAGAATAAGGGGTAGGCCATTTAGAACTGAGATGAGGAAAAACTTTTTCAGTCGGAGAGTTGTGAATCTGTGGAATTCTCTGCCTCAGAAGGCAGTGGAGGCCAATTCTCTGAATGCATTCAAGAGAGAGCTAGATAGAGCTCTTAAGGATAGTGGAGTCAGGGGTTATGGGGAGAAGCTAGGAACGGGATACTGATTGAGAATGATCAGCCATGATCACATTGAATGGCGGTGCTGGCTCGAAGGGCCGAATGGCCTCCTCCTGCACCTATTGTCTTGTCTATTGAAGAAATGTAGGGAAAAAAACTGCAGATGCTGGTTTAAATCTGGGAAATCAGTCTGAAGAAGGGTCTCGACCTGAAACATCACCCATTCCTTCTCTCCCGAGATGCTGCCTGACTCGCTGAGTTACTCCAACATTTTGTGTCTACCTTCAGTCTGAAGAAGGGTCTCGACTCGAAACGTCACCCATTCCTTCTCCAGAGATGCTGCCTGTCTCACTGAGTTACTCCAGCAGTTTGGCTAACTTTTTTCCATCCTTCCTTGCCCCTTTTCCCTGTGTCCCACCTACATTTGCACCCATTTTCCCGCTTCCCCCTCCTCGTCTATTTCCATCTATATTCCTTCCCCTGGTTACACAATTTGCACCTCTTCTATCCTTATCCCACACCTTGTCTTTTCATCTGACTATTGTCAAACCATCTGCCTATCAAAAAACCCTCTCACCTGTACTGCCTGCCTCCAGCTCAAATGTTTCTTTTTTCCCCCACCCTCGCCACAATCTGTCTGAAGAAGGGTCCCAACCCTAAACATCACCCATCCATGTTCTCTAAACACCTAAACCTGACCTGCTTAAGTTACTCCAGCAGTCTTTTTCAGAAGATAGACACGAAAAGCTGGAGTAACTCAACGTGTCAGGCAGCATCTCTGGAGAAAAGGGATAGATCTCCCAGCTTCTTCTCCCACCCTCACCACAATCTGTCTGAAGAAGGATCTTGACCCGAAATGTCACCTATTCCTTTTCTCCAGAGATGCTGTCTGACCTGCTGAGTTTGATTTGATTTTTTTTTTTAATTTAGAGATACAGCGCGGAAACAGGCCCTTTGGCCCACCGAATCCGCGCCGCCCAGCGATCCCCGCACATTAACACTATCCTACAAACACTAGGGACAATTTTTTTACATTTACCCAGTCAATTAACCTGTACGTTGCTGCCTTACAGCGAATGCAGCGCCGAAGACCCGGGTTCGATCCTGACTACGGGTGCTGTCTGTACGTACCAAACATGTACGTCTTTGGAGTGTGGGAGGAAACCGAAGATCTCGGAGAAAACCCACGCAGGTCACGGGGAGAGCGTACAAACTCCGTACAGACAGCACCCGTAGTCAGGATCGAACCCGGGTCTATCGGCGCTGCATTCGCTGTAAGGCAGCAACTCTACAGCTGCGCCACCGTGCTGCCCTAAACATTTTTTAAAAATCTACATACTTCACAAGCCTTCTGTTTTCCCACCCGTCTTAAAATGGCAGATTGGTTCAAACAAAGAAAACAATGCAACTCCAAGGCGCTCCTTCCCTTTTTATCCAATTTAAGATTAAAACCTGCTTTAGGATTGATATTTCTTACTCCAGTTACTCCAGCTTTTTGTGTCTACGGTTTAAACCAGCATCTGCAGTTCCTTCATACACTTTGTTTCAGGTTGCATCCTCCTTGATTTGGACCGTTGCTGATTAGTATGGGTGTCAGGGGTTAGGATGGAGAGGTCAATCAGCCATGGTTGAATGGCGGAGTAGATGTGATGGGCCGAATGGCCAAATTCTGCTCCAGTCACTTATGACCTTCAGCAAGCAGTTCAAATAGAAAGCAGCTACTTAATAATTCCAAAACTATTATGCATATCTGAGCTATTATCAAGGTTGTTACTCCAAGTATGGGCTAAAGCAACTTTTCATCTCAAGGCCCATCTCTTTTCCCCTTGTAAATGAAATATATCTGAGGAAATTACGCCTGCAAATAATTAAACGTTTATTCCTTTGTTATGGCTTAGGTTGCACACTAGGTGGTGCTGCTTTTCCAGAAATCAGTTTCAACACATCAACTTGCATTAAATGAAGTGAAATAGCCAATGAATGTCTTTAACATGAGAGAATCCATCCACCTACCCACGATTTTCACTGGCATTAACCTCACCGAGCCCCCAATGTCCGCACCGTGACAATTGCTGTTAACCAGAAACTGAGCTGCATCAGGCACCAGTCTGAAGAAGGGTCTCAACCCGAAACGTCACCCATTCCTTCTCGAGAGATGCTGCCTGTCCCATTGAGATACTCCAGCATTTTGTGTCTATCTTCGGTTTAATCCAACATCTGCAGTTCCTTCCCACACTGACATTTAAATACCATGTCTGAAAGAGCAAGTCAGACACTGTAATCATATCATATCATATCATATATATTAGTGACTCATCTTCTGACATCCCAAAATCCTTCCATCTACAGGGCCGAAGTCAGGAGGTGATGTGATATCCTCCATTGTCCTGGATCAGTGCAGTTTCAACATTCAGACACTCGAGGGAGCTCACTGGAGCAGCTGAAATGTGTAGGAAGGAACTGCAGACGTTGGTTTATAACCGAAGATGGATACAAAATGCTGGAGTAACTCAGTGGGACAGGCAGCATCCCTGGAGAACAGGGATGGGTGACATTTTGGGTTGAGACTGTTCTCTCCAGAGATGCTGCCTGACCTCTTGAGTTACTCCAGCTTTTTGTGCCTATCATTGGAGTAGCATTCCTTCAACAACCACTTCATAGTGGCCGTATTGTGTACAACATCTATTGATTTTTAGATTTAGAGATACAGCGCGGAAACAGGCCCTTCGGCCCACTGACTCCGCGCCGTCCAGCGATCCCCGCACACTAACACTATCCTACACACACGAGGGACAATTTTTACATTTACCCAGTCAATTAACCTACACACCTGTACGTCTATTGACGATGCTACTCAGAAAGCACTTCCCAAGCCCTAAAGCTACGCACTCTCCTATTTGATTTTTCCATTCAGGGGAAAATGGTTCTGACTGTCTACCCTATCTATGCCTCATAATTATATATACTTTAATCAGGTCTTGCACAACCTCCAGCATTCGAGAGCAAACAGTCTGTCCAACCTCTCCCTGTAGCTAATACGCCACTAATTCAGGCATCGTTCCGGTAAACAACCTCTGCATCCTTTCTGAAGCCGCAGCATTGTTTCTGTAAGGGGGCGATCCGAACCTCGCATAATACTCCAAATGCGACCGACCAAAGTCCTATAAAGCTGCATTCTGAGTTCCTGACTCTTATAATCAGTCCTGAGCTTTGAAAGCAAGCATACTATATGCCTTCTTTACACTTGTCCCACTTGTGTTGCCACTTTTTAGATTTAGAGATACAGCGCAGAAACAGGCCCTTCGGCCCACCGGGTCCACGCTGCCCAGCGATCCCCGCACATTAACACTATCCTATACCCACTACGGACTATTTTTACATTTACCAAGCCAATTAACCTACGTACCTGTACGTCTTTGGAGTGTGGGAGGAAACCGAAGATCTCGGAGAAAACCCACGCAGGGCGCCCGTAGTCAGGATCGAACCTGAGTCTCCGGTGCTGCATTCACTGTAAAGCAGCAACTCTACCGCTGCGCCACCGTGCCGCCCTTTCAGGGAGTTAGACTTGGAGCCCAAGATCCCTATGGCCATGCTGTTAATGGCCATGATATTAATTGTATATTTTCCGCTTACATTTGCCCTCCCAAAGTGCAACAACTCGGGATGGCACGTTGGCACAGCGGTAGAGTTGCTGCCTTACAGCACTTGCAGAATCAGAGTCCCGGGTTCGATCCTGACTACGGGTGCTCTCTGTACAGAGTTTGTACGTTCTCCCCGTGACCGCGTGGGTTTTCTCCGAGATCTCCGGCTTCCTCCCGCACTCCAAAGACGTGCAGATTTGTAGGTTAATTAGCTTGGTATAAGTGTAAAAAATTGTCCCTGGTGTGTGTAGGGTAGTGTTAAGTCAGGGATCGCTGGTCGGTGTGGACACAGTGGGCTGAAGGGCCTGTTTCCGCACTGTATCTCCAAACTAAACACTAAATCTCACATTTGCTCAAATCAAACTCCATCTGCTATTTCTCTGCCCGTTTCTGCAGCTGATCTATATCCTGCTGTGTACTTTGACAGCCTTCCACACAATCTGCGACCCCAGCAGCCTTGGTGTCATTTACAAACGTACTAACCAACCTGTCTACCTTTACATTTATTTCTACATCACAAAGAGCTGAGGTCCCGGCACAGATCCCTGTGGCACGTCGTAGGTCTCAAACGTCCAGCCTGAATATTGTATTTCCACTGCAATCCTGTCTCCTCTCAGTAAGCCAGTTCCTAACTCATAGAACCAAGTCACTATGAATCCCATGAATTTTAATCTTCTGGATCAGCCTACCATGGGATACTTATCAAATGCTTTACTAGTATGGATAAGGGAGAGCCAGTGGATGTGGTGTTTCTGGACTTTCAAAAAGCCGTTGACAAGGTCCCACACAAGAGATTAGTGTCCAAAATTGGTTTATTTTCACCCACATGTTTAGACCGTAATGGTATATCCTTATTGTTTTGATGTGTTTATGCTTTATTCTTAATTGTTAACTGTATGTTTGTGTTGTCATTTGTGAGTGGAGCACCAAGGCACATTCCTTGTATATGCATACTTGGCCAATAAACGTATTCATTCATTCATTCAAATTAGAACACACCAGACCAAGTGGACCCGTTGGGCCCAAACCTCTCCTGCATTGGTGCAGCCCCCTCTCCTCCCCCCTCCCCCTCCCCCCTCCTTATATATAATAACATCCTCTGCCCTACGCTCATTGATCATCTTCGAAACTTCCTCAGAAAACCCGATCAAGTTCGTAAGACACCACCTGCTGTGTACGAAGCTATGTTGACTGTTCCTAATTACCCCATTCTCTTCCAAATGGGAGCAAATCCTATCCTGAAGAATCCACTTCAATGGTTTCCCTACCATTGACGCAAGGCTCTGCCTATAATTCCTCTGCCTATGATTCACTCAACTTCTCTTAAATAAAAGAATAACACTAGCTACTCTTTGATCCACACTGTACAACATCAAATTTATAATCCACCATCCAACCCAGATTGTTATATGTAACCTACGATCCTGTATCCTACCTGAATTAACATATTGAATGCACGTTTCTACCTTTAGCCAATGGTTGTATATATGTAACAAATGTTCTTGTTTCAATGCACATTTTATACGTGGCACACTTTACTGCCTCTAAACCCCATTAATCCAATGCACATACCTCGCCTAAGTATCTGTATTTCATCCAATTTGTCACAATTAACCCATGTTAATCCATCTAATCCACATCTCTGTACGAAGCGGGATCTTGATTCCAAGCTACATCTGTGCACTTGAACTAGAGCTTTGGATTTATCCGATGTTCTTGAATCAGGCCCGTGTTCCAGGTACCAGTATATGGTCCTAAATCTAATCTCCATTTCTGTCTCAAACCCATGTTCATCTAACGCCTGTTCTTGTCACAGTCTGAAGAAGGGTCCGACCTGAAAAGTTCTTTGTCCATTCCCTCCACAGATGCTGCCTGACCCGCTGAGTTCCTATGGCACTTTGTGTTTGGCTCAAGATTCCAACATCTGCAGTTTCTTGTGTCTATGTGTTCTCATATCTTATTCATGTTCCTGCGTCCGACCCCAGTTTATGTGTTCAATTCAAATTCTTGTGCCAATCCACATTCCTATATCTAACCCATGTTCCTGCACCCAACTCTTGTTCATATTGGGGGAGTCCAGAACCAAGGGCCACAGTTTAAGAATAAGGGGTAGGTCATTTAGAATGGAGATGAGGAAAAACTTTTTCAGTCAGAGAGTTGTAAATCTGTGGAACTCTCTGCCTCAGAAGGCAGTGGAGGCCGATTCTCTGGATGCCTTCAAGAGAGAGAGCTAGATAGAGCTCTTAATGATAGCGGAGACAGGGGGTATGGGGAGAGGGCAGAAACGGGGTACTGATTGAGAATGATCAGCCATGATTACATCGAATGGTGCTGCTGGCTCGAAGAGCCGAATGGCCTACTCCTGCACCTATTGTCTATTGTCTATACATCTAATCTAAATCCCCACATGCAATGCACTTTCCTGTATTCGAGTATCTTACCTATGTTCTGCATCCAACCCACATTCTTTTGGCATACATGTTCCTATGTTTAAGCCATGTGCCTATATACAAAAGTGTATCTGTATGTACTGTTCATGTATTTAACATTATGAGCTACAGTATGTCTAACCCGTGGTGTGGTTTCTAACTCGCAGAGCTCTGCCTTACCTTCCATTTTCACTGATCTATGTTCCACTTTCTGTCTCATGATGCTGCTCTAACCCACACTGGTATTTAACTCGGACTCCTGATTCCAACCTATCTGTACCGTGGTGATCATGTATCTACCTCCTACTCCCGTAGGTATAATCCATGGTATATCATTCCTCAGATTATATTTGTGTTCTCTCATTTGTATCAGTTGCCTCCACATTTACTCTTGCCACTACATCCATTGCTTCCACTTGTGCAAAAAACAAGTCTTTTGGACGAGATTTGGTCACCCACAGTTACTGTTGGACTGTGGGTGACGAAATCCCGTCCAAAAGACTTGTTTTTTTTGGATGACAATAAAGGTCATTCTGATTCTGATTCTGATCCTTGCATTTTGAACACATTAATTTAGTTTAGTTTGGAGATAGTGCAGAAACAGACTCTTCAGCGCTCTGAGTCCAGGCTCTATTATCTTACCCACTAGGGATAATTTACAATTTTTTTTGACTGAAGCCAATTAACCTACAAACCTGTGCATGTGGGAGGAAACCGGAGCACCCGGGGAAAACCCACGCGGTCACGGGGAGAACATACAAACTCCGTACAGCCAGCACCCGTAGTCAGGATCCAACCCAGGTCAGTGTCCAATGTCCAAGTTCAAATGCTGTATGCAACCGATGTTGCGAAACCTTTTCCATAATTATGGGCATAATTATGGGCATAATTATGGGAATCCAGTACAAAATCCTCCTCATAACCTACAAAGCCCTCCATAACCTGGCCCCATCCTACCTGACCGACCTCCTCCACAGGCACACTCCCACCTGCACCCTCCGCTCTGCTGCTGCCAATCTCCTATCCCCCCACATCCGGACCAAACTCAGATCCTGGGGGGACAGGGCTTTCTCCATCGCTGCTCCCACCCTATGGAACTCACTACCCCAAAACGTTAGAGACTCCTCCACACTCACCACATTCAAAACATCGCTGAAGTCTCACCTGTTCAGTACTGCCTTCAACCACTGAAGGTCACCTCACCTTCTGTCTCCTTTCTCTGTTCGTCTATTTATTTACTTATTTATCTATTTATTAATTTCCCTATGTTCTCTAAATCTCTGTAAAGCGTCTTTGAGTATATGAAAAGCGCTATATAAATAAAATACATTATTATTATATCAATGCAATGCTCCTGTTTGTAGCACACATTCCTTTACTTACCTTGCATTCCTCAGTCTGACCCACATTTCTGCATCTAGCAGTGCCCAGCTGACAGATCAGCTGCCTCACACAGCTCCAGACACTAGGGTTTCAACCTGACCTGTCTGTTGGGAGTTTGCACATTCTCCCAGGTGTCTGTGACTCTTGGGTTTCCCCCGCGTTCTCCAGTTTCCTTCCATATCCCAAAGGTGTGCGGTTCGATAGGTTAACTGGACACTGTAGATTGCCTCTCGCGTATGACTGAGTGGTAGAATGTGGAGGGAGTTGATAAGAAGGTGGAGATAATAGAAAATGGGTGTAATGTAGGGATAGTATAAATGGGTGGTTTGATAGTTGGCTCAAGCTTGCTGGGCCAAAGGGCCTGTTTCCGTGCTGTATATCTCTCTGACTCATCTTCTGCCATTTCACCCACATACCCTGCACCTGATCTGATTTCTTATATCAATTGAATGTACATGTATTTAATGCACGATCTTGTAACTGAAGTGTTCCTGCAGCTGACGCATGCTCCTCACCAAAGCACGAGCTAACAATCAAACCTATGTACATTAGGTCAATGTGGTGCAAAAATCTGCTGAGGAATCACACCTGAACTGACCTCTTACTGTATCTGAATGTGCACAACCACCGGGTGGCAGAGTGTTGTTGCCCCACGGTCCTGAATATGATCCTGGGTAGAGTTTCCACATTCTCCATCACAGCGTGGGTTTCTCTGAGTTTCTCAGGCTTTTGCCTGCATCCCAAAGCTTTGTGCAATGGTAGGTTAATTGGCAGCTGTAAACCTCCCCTAGTGTGTAGGTGAGTGGCAAAAGAATGAAAAGAAGGGAGTTCATGGTCTTGTGAGAGAGGGAACAAGTGTATGAGTACAGCACGGTAGGCAAAGCCACTGATTGACTTGCAGCAGCCGAAATGGAAAAAGGCATTTTGAGCACAAAGACTGGCAAAGTTATAGGCTTGGGCATAGTCCACCATAAACAAATGAAGAGGGGTTGATTCCTGAGAGCGCAAGGACAAACTACCTGCTGGGGGTCTAAAGCCAACATTGTCACACCTTTGAAGCTGGATCGATAAGTCTCAGGCTCAAGATATACTTTACTTTACAGGTACAGCATAGAAACAGACCCAAAATGCTGGAGTAACTCAGCGGGCCAGGCAGCATCTCTGCAGAGAAAGAAGGGTGACGTTTCGGGTCAAGATCCTTCTTCAGACTGATGAATGATCAGTCACCCATTCCTTCTCTCCAGAGATACTGCCTGTCCCGCTGAGTTACTCCAGCATTTTGTGTCTACCTTCGATTTAAACCAGCATCTGCAGTTCTTTTCTACACATTGAAACAGACCCTTTGGCCCACCGAGTCCGCGCTGACCTGCAATCACTCCGTACACTAGCACTATCCTACACACTTGGGACAGTTTACAACTTTACCAGAAGCCAGTGTGGGAGGAAACTGGAGCACCCGGAGAATACCCATGGAGTCATAGGGAGAACGTATGGGAGAACACCTTACAGGCAACACCTGTAGTCAGGATCGATTCCGGATCTCTAACGCTGTAAGGCAGCAACTCCACCACTGTGCTGCCCAGAAAAACATGCAAGCAATCTCATTGCGTTGCCTTATCCATGAGCTTTGAAGGTGTTTCATCCTCAGTGACAGGAATAACTCACTGTTGAACAAGCTGGAATCCAGCGGGGCAAGCTGCCTATTGTTGAACCTCAGTCTTGGATCATTTTCTGTGGAGTATCGGAGGTTGAGGGCAGACCTGATAGAACTATGTAAAATAATGAGAGGCATAGAGGGGGCAAGCAGAACCCTTTTCCCAGGTTGGAATTGCCAAATATTTGAAGGCGTAGGTTTAAGGTCAGGAAGTTTTAAGGAGATGTGCTGGCCAAGATTTTTACACAGAGAATGCTGGTGCCTGGAACCTGCTCTCTAGGGTGGTGGTAGAAGCAAATGTGACACAGGTGTTTAGGAGGATTTTGGAGAGACATATGGATCTGTAAGAAATGGAGGAAGAGAGATCATGTGCAGGTAGACAGGGTTAGATTAACCTGGCATCCTGACATTGAAAAAAGGGATGTAATGCTGAGGCACTTTAGGGTGATGGTCAGGCCGCATTTGGAGTACTGTGAGTAAATCTGGGCACCGTATCTGAGGAAGGATGTGCTGGCTTTGGAGAGAGTCCAGAGGGATTTACAAGAATGATCCCAGGAACGAGTGCGGGTTTGGGAGCTTCAACTGCTCCGACCGCGGGAGAATAAAGAGTGAAGATTCGATTTTATTGCCTTCCATCACAGTGAGGAATGTGGGGAATCCGCTGTGCTGGATATTTATGGAGTCGTAGATTGATACAGTGTGGAAACAGGCCCCTCGGCCCAACTCGCCCACACCGGCCAACAATGTCCCAGCTACCCTAGTCCCAGCTACCCTAGTCCCACTTGCCTGCGCTTGGTCCAGAACCCTCCAAACCTGTCCCATTCATGTACCTGTCCAACTGTTTTTTAAACGATGGGATAGTCCCAGCCTCAACGACCTTCTCTGGCAGCTTGTTCCATACACCCACCACCCTCTGTGTGGAAAAGTTACCCCTGGGGTTCCTATTAAATCTTTTCCCCTTCACCTTGAACCTATGTCCTCTGGTCCTCGATTCCCCTTCTCTGGGTAAAAGACTGTGCATCTATCCGACCTATTCCTCTCATGATTTTGTAAAAATCATGTTGACCTTTATGTAGTTGTGTGTTTTGTTGCTTTTTATAGTATGGCTGTATGGTAAATCGAGTTTCACTGTACCTTAATTGGTACACGTGACAACAAAATACCCTTTGACCCTTTGAACATATGATGATGAGTGTTTGACAGCCTGTACTCGTTAGAAGAATGAGGGGGGACTTTATTGAAACGTGCCGAATAGTGAAAGGCTTAAAGAGCGTGGATGTGGAGAGGATATTTCCACTAGTGGGAGAGTCTAGGACCAAAGGCCATCACCTCAGAATTAAAGGACGTTCCTTTAGGAAGGAGACGAGGAGGAATTTCTTTAGTCAGAGGGTGGTAGATCTGTGGGATTCTTTGCCACTGAAGGCTGTGGAGGCCAAGTCAGTGGATATTTTTAAAGCAGAGATAGATTCTTGATCAGTACGGGTGTCAGGGGTTATGGGGAGAAGGCAGGAGAATGGGGTTGGGAGAAAGAGATAGATTGAATGACAGCGTAAGCTTGATGGGCCGAATGGCCCAATTCTGCTCCTAACACTTATGACCTTATGATCATGTTCGGCCCTATTATGGGCCGAATGTCCTGTTCTTTGTGCTGCAATAGTTCACATTCTTTGTAACAACAGACCAAATTTGTGAAATACCAAGTTGGTCACTGCAATGCAAATACTCTCTATCATCGGTTCTCTGAGCTGCTCTGCCCACCACATCCAGGGCAACATCTTTGCCCATCTACTAAACCCATTTGCCTGCATTAGGTCTGTATCCTTCAATGCTTTGCACTTTAGGCGTGAGTGTAACTATCTGTTTAATGTTGTGATTGTATTTTACTCCACCACCTCCTCTGCAATGTATTCCAGGTACCAATCACTCCCTGTGTAAACAAAAAACCTTTGCACCACTTTTTTTTATCACCTTGAACCCATGTCCTCTTGCTTTTGATACCCTTAACACAGGATAATGTTTCTATCTACTCTATATCTCTCTAAATGTTGTACACCTCTATCAGGTCAGCCAGCAGCCTCCTTCACACGAGGGGACACAAGCTCAGCCGATCCACCACTCCCCATACTCTGAAGTCTTCCAGTTTAAGTCAATATCTGGTGAATCTTGTCAGCACTCCCTCCAGAGCAATCGCTTACCACAGGCTAGCGACCAGAACTACACACAGTGCTCCTCGTTCCACCAGCCAGTGTTCTTGTAAAGATGTCATGCGTCAGTGAGTGCATTGGAAGGTCTTCAACATGAGGAATTGTCTGCCTGCAATGATGAGAAACGTCAGAGAATTGCAGCTGTCATAATGGAACAACCTGCCTTAATACAGTGAGATTGACAATCCTTATTACATTCACGCAATCAATCAATACCCTTGTAACTGTAATACCATAGGATTTTGTGCAGATCACTAGTCTTGCCTGAACACTGGTCAACTTTCAACTAAATCCAACAAAATACTGCTCACATTCGCCACCTGCAGAATTGCAACGCAAACAATGGACTGGTGCAGCATTTACATTACACGCTGCATGGACCCAGATTACCTCAGTGGGCCAGACCATAAATTCTTCTTCAAATCTGACAGAAGAATGTGCAAGCTCAAACCAAGAAGTGCACCCAGCCAAGGTCTTGATTAGTACGGGTGTCAGAGGTTTGGGGAGAAGGCAGGAGAATGGGGTTCGGAGGGAGAGATAGATCAGCCATGATTGAATGGCGGAGTAGACTTGATGGGCTGAATGGCCTAATTCTACTCCTATCACATGACCTTAGGAAGGCCATGCAAGCTCTGAGCTCCTCCAACACTTGGTCCTCATGACTAATCAGTGTGAATCAGTCTGAAGAAGGGTCCCAACCTGAAATTTCACCTATACGTGTTCTCCAGAGATGACCCACTGAGTTACTTGAGCACTTTGTGTGTTGTTATGTAAAGCAGCATCTGCAATTCCATGTTTCTCTTGGCTAATGCCTTGCCTGTTCCAGTGAACTCCATCCAGTGTTGAATAACAAGTGGCGACTCTACCCCGGCTGCCCTAACCCAACTGAAGTCAACAACTCGAATAAAACCCACAGCTTTCTGGAGATCCATGGCCAGCTAATGAGAGAGAAGGTAACACTCATTAATAGTCATGCCTCAGCAAACATCACACCATGCCTTGGCATGGGATGTGGCTGGCACGGCTTCCTCAAGATGAGTCAGCTGCTTCCTGTGGGCCAGGGAAGGGATGGACCTCTGGAGGACCAGTGTTGACTGGTCCTGGAGAAACATGTGTGCTGCACCATACCCGAGACCTGTGCCCACAATGAGTGATGGACCGGGAATGTGACAGACCATGGATCTGGTCTCTGTGTGGGGAGGGCACGTTGCATGGGGCAAGGTTTCCCAGTGTCAACCTGTGCGTTGAAATGTGTGCATCTGTGGAAAAGTTGGTGATACTGGTGGATTGTCTGCTGGAGTGCATTAGGGTTTTGGGATGTTTGGTTGTAGCAACAGTGCAAGTTAGATGCAGTGGATATTGACGATGAAACTCACTGTCACCTTCAGTACAACAGTGCAGACTTCAACCATGAGATCAAGAGCTCAAATGCTCATAAGCCAAGGGTGAAGTCCTGATCTTCCAAACTACCTCATTGCGCCCCTTCACTTTTCATTATCTGCACTTTCTTTGTATCTGTAACCCTATAACACTGTAACACTATATTCATTACTCTGGTATTTTTCTCTTTGTGCTTTTGTATGATTTGATCGTACTCATGTATGGTAAGATTTGAATGGACAGCAGGCAACACAGTTTTTCACATTGTCTTGGTGCACATGACAATAATAAACCAATACAAATACCAATCCCATTGCAAACTCAAGGTTTAAGGGGCAGCAGTTCCCATAGGTTTTTGAGAACTGGAGGGATGTGTATCTTTCCAGAGTTAACATTTCAGGTTATCTTTTGTTTTTGGTAGACACAAAGGGAATGGGTGGCGTTTCGGGTCGAGACCCTTCTTCAGACTGATGTCAGGGGAGTGGGCGGGACAGAGATAAGTCGGAGACAGTAAGACTGATGGGAGAACTGGGAAGGGGGAGGGGATGGAGAGAGAGGGAAAGCAAGGGCTATTTGAAGTTAGAGAAGTCAATGTTCATATCGTTGGGGTGTAAGTTGCCCAAGTGAAATATGAGGTGCTGTTCCACCAATTTGTGCTGGGCCTCACTCTGACAATGGAGGAGGCTCAGGACAGAAAGGTCAGATTGGGAATGGGAGGGGGAGTTAAAGTGCTGAGCAACCGGGAGATCAGGTAGGTTAAGGCGGACTGAGCGGAGGTGTTCAGTGAAATGATCACCGAGCCTGCGCTGGGTCTCGCCGATGTACAGAAGTTGACACCTGGAACAGCGGATACAGTAGATGATGTTGGAGGAGGTGCAAGTGAACCTCTGCCTCACCTGGAAAGACAGTTGGGGTCCTTGGATGGAGTCGAGGGGGGAGGTAAAGGGACAGGTGTTGCATCTGTTGCGGTTGCAGGGGAAAGTACCTGGGGAGGGGGTGGTTGGGTGGGAAGGGAGGAGTTGACCAGGGAGTTGCAGAGGGAACGGTCTCTGTGGAAAGCAGAAAGGGGTGAAGATGGGAAGATGTTGCTAGTAGTGGGATCCCGTTGGAGGTCACAAAAGTGTTGGAGGATTATATGCTGTATGCGATGGCTGGTAGGGTGGAAGGTGTGGACAAGGGGGACTCTGTCCTTGTTGCAAATGGGGAGAGGGGGAGCAAGAGCAGAGCTGCGGGATATCGAAGAGACCCTTGTGAGAGCCTCATCTCTAAATCTATATTTCCTAATGAATGAGGACATCTCCGATGATCTAGTATGGAACACCTCATCCTGGGGCCAGTGTACGCCTGGAACAGGGATTGTTCGACATACCCTACAAAGAGGCAGGCATGGCTGGGGCCCATGCGAGTGCCCATAGCTACGCCTTGGATTTGGAGGAAGTGGGAGGAGTCGAAGGAGAAATTGTTGAGGGTAAGGACCAGCTCTGCTAGGCGGAGGAGAGTATTAGTAGACGGAAATTGGTTGGTGCTGCGGTCGAGGAAGAAACGAGGGGCTTTAAGATCTTCCTGGTGGGGGATGGAAGTGGCTTTAAGGGGTTTTTGGTTGTCGTGTTCTCTAGTGTAGTTTGACTACACTCAAAGAAAGGATCCATAAGCAAATATGATAGAATGGACAGTACAGTTTTGAACAATCCTTCAAGTATATTAAAGTAAAAATCAGCTACAGTTTAATTGAGAGAACTGAAAAGAAATGGAACCCCAAACCTCACCCTGACAAATAACCTCTTTTGAAGTCATAAGAATCAATATTGTTCAACATACTGTTCAAAACTACACCATTGATGTATGCAGCAGTATCAATAACAATGTAGGAAACATTGGTCATCTCTGACACCTCCTTCCCTTTTCTTCATCAACTCTGACTCCTCTCTCTCCTTTCTTGATTTCTCAGTCTCAATCACAAGGACAGACAATCGACTGATGTGTACTACGAACCTGCCAACTCCCACAGTGATCTGAACTGCAATTCCACCCTACATCCTGCAAAGATGCAATAATCTCCTCTCAATTCCTGCACCTCCACCAGATGAGGCTTTGCATTCTCGGATAACGAGCTGTCCTCTTTCTTTAGTAGGTGTGGTTTCTCCCAATCTGTCACAGTTGGATCCCTCACCCATGTCTCCGCTGTGCCCCATTGTTCTGCTCTCCCTCCTCCTCCGCCTTGATGAAACAAGCATAGAGTTTCCCAGGTCCTTTCAACCCCACCAACCTTCACCCACAACACATCATCCTCCGAAATTTCGGTCACCTCCAACGTGAGCCCACCACCAGTCAAATCTTCCCAGCTCAACCCCTTTATGCCTCCCACAGGGACTGCTCCCTCTGCAACTCCTTGGGTAATTCACCCTTCCCACCCAGACTATCCCCTACATAGATGCATTCCCCTGCAACTTCAGGAGATGTAGCACCTGTCCCTATACCCTCCCGTTTCACCTCCATCCAGGGACATCCTGCAGTCCTTCCAGGTGAGACAGAGGTTCATGTGCACCTCCTACACCCTTCTCTATTGCATCCAGTGTTCCCGATGTGGTCACCAGTACATCGGTGAGACCAAGCATAAACTCAGTGACCATTTCACTCAACACTTACGCATGGTCTGCCAAGGCCTGCTGGATCTCCCAGCTGCTAACCATGTTAGCTCCTCTTCCCATTCCCATATTGACCTTTCTGTGCTGGGCCTCCATTGCTAGAGTGAGGCCACAGGCTAACTGGAGGAACAGCACTGTAACTGTGCAGGTAAAATGTACACAGTTGTGTAGGGTACACTGTAGTCAGCTGTGCTGGTAAAAGTGTAGATGGAGATTGAATTAGCAGTGAAGGTAACAATGTCGGTAACATTGTAGTAGTTGTGTAAGCAGTGGTGCAGGTAACAACCAGGTAACAGTACAGGCAACAATGTAGAGTGAGTGTGGGAGGAGGTGCATATAAATATTAAAGCATGCATAACAAGGAACAATGTAGATACAAGCATAGGTTCCCAGGTAGGTAAAAATGTAAGGTGCTATGCCAGATATAATGTAGGTGTGGGTTGCAATGTAGGTGGCAGCATAAGTAGTAGTGTAAGTATCAGTGTAGGTCGAGGTGTCAGTAACAGGGAAGTGATACAGGTGGACAGGTGAGGGGTGGGGTGCTTTATTAGCAGATGGTTGCACAAAGGCCAGAGATGACTAGACAAAAAATGTGAGATAAGGAGAAAAGGATAGAAGCTGCATGGCATGTGAAGCTGCATGGCATGTGAAGCTGCATGGCATGTGAAGCTGCATGGCATGTGAAGCTGCATGGCATGTGAAGCTGCATGGCATGTGAAGCTGCATGGCATGTGAAGCTGCATGGCATGTGAAGCTGCATGGCATGTGAAGCTGCATGGCATGTGAAGCTGCATGGCATGTGAAGCTGCATGGCATGTGAAGCTGCATGGCATGTGAAGCCAGAGGAAGGAATCAATGTGGGGACAACATATGGAGGCAGGGGGGAAGGGAATCATTACGATGAAGGAACCCAACCCAAAACATCACCGATCTATGCTCTCCAGAGTTGCTGGCCAACCCGCTGAGTTACTCTGTCACTTTGTGTTTTGTTGTAAACCTGAATCTGCATTTCCTTGCATCTCCTGTAGTGTGGGTAGCTATGTAGTTACAGGTTAGGTAGATGAATAGAACATGCTGTAAGTGCCAATGTAGGTGCTGGGAGTTTGGTAGTCGTGTAGGTAGCTGTTTAGCTAACAGTTGAGACAGTACACTATGTAACAATTTAAGTAGTAGGTTAGCTAGCAGTGCAGGTCGTGGTGTAGTTGTCAATGAAGATAGTAGAGCAGGTCACGGTGTAGGCAGAAGTGTGGGTAAGGTATAGGCAGATTTATAGGTAATAGTGTAGGTAGAAGTCTATGAAACAATGCAGGGAACAATGTAATGTAGGAAATAGTACAGTTCAGGTTGGATTGTAGTTTGCAAACTAACAACAGGTAGCAGAGTAGGTGAAAGTGCTGTTAACAATGCAGGTAACAGTGTCGTTAGCAGTGCTGCCAGTAGTGTAGGGGGTGTGAAGAGTAACAATCCAGGCAGCAGAGCAGGGAGCTCTGTGGGTAAGAGTGTAGGTGGGAGTGCGTGGAGCTTAGCAGCTAACGGAGGTAGCAGTAGAGGCAGCTCCATGTGTACGTTCCTACATAGGGGAGCTCTGTGGGTAAGTGGAGGTAGGTGCGCAGGCAGCTCCCTAAGTTTTGATGGAAGCATGGGAAGCTATGCAGGTAACAGTGTAGGTAGGAATGCAGCGAGCTGCATAGGTAACAGTAAGTAACAGTGTATGGAACTGTGTAGGTAACTGTATAGCTACCAGTGCAGCGAGCTGCATAGGTAACAGAAAGTAGCAGTGTATGGAACTCTGCAGGTAACAGTGTATGTAGGAGTGCAGCGAGCTGCATAGGTAATAGTAAGTAGCAGTGTGTGTGGAACTCTGCAGGTAACAATATAGCTACCAGTGCAGTAAGCTCCCTAGGAGCAGTATTGGTAGCATTGCAGGCAGCTCTGTAGATAAATGTAGGTACCTCTAGAAGTAGCTGTGGGTAGCAATGCAGACAGCTCTATAGGTAATGATAGATAGCAGTGCAGGGAGCTGTATAGATAACAATGTACATAGGAGTGCAGGGTACTCCATTGGTAACAACACATGGAGCTCTTTAGGTAACTGAAGGTAGTATAGACTGTTCTATAAATAACAGTGTGGGTAGAAGTGCCTAGAAGTTTATAGGTGTAGTAGGCAGCAGTGCATGGAGTCCTCAGTACATCAGCATGTAAGGTGCATATTCAGTAAGTCTGTGGGTAATTGCAGGTATCTGTGCAGGCAGCACAAGTATTAGTGTTGGTGAAAGTACAGAGGACTCTGTAGGTCACAGTATAGGTCAGCGTCCAGAGAGCTGCTTAGGGAACAGTAGGTACTGTAGCAATGCAAGAAGGTATCACAAAATGCTGGAGTAACTCAGCAGGTTAGGCAGCATCTAGGAGAGAGGGAATGGGCGACGTTTCGGGTCGAGACCCTTCTTAGGACTGAAGATGTCTCCGCAGCAATGCAAGAAGATCTATCTGCAACAGTGTGGGAAGAAGTGCAGACTGCACGATACATGACAGTAGGTGGTAGAGCAGTGGGCTCTGTGGGTAGAAGTGCAGACTGCACGATACATGACAGTAGGTGGTAGAGCAGTGGGCTCTGTGGGTAGAAGTGCAGACTGCATGATACATAACAGTAGGTGGTAGAGCAGGGGGCTGCACAGGTAATGGTCAGGTACCAGTGCATGCAGCTCTATGGGGAACAGTGTAGGGAGCAGAGTAGCAAGCACAGGTAATGGTAGTTAGTGCAGGCAGCTCTATGGGTAAATGTAGGTTGCAGTGTCGGGGCAGTCTAGGAACATTATAGGTAGAAGTGCTGGGTGTTCTGTAAGTGACAGCGCATGGAACTCCATGGGTAACTGTGCAGGTAGCAAGTCGGGGAGCTGTATTGTAACGGATTTGGGTCTCGACCCGAAACGTCACCCATTCCTTCACTCCAGAGATGCTGCCTGTCCCGCTGAGTTACTCCAGCATTTTGTGTCTACCTTTAGAAACATAGAAAATAGGTGCAGGAGTAGGCCATTCGGCCCTTCGAGCCTGCACTGCCATTCAATATGATCATGGCTGATCATCCAACTCGGTATCCCGTACCTGCCTTCTCTCCATACCCCCCTGATCCCTTTAGCCACAAGGGCCACATCTAACTCCCTCTTAAATATAGCCAATGAACTGGCCTCAACTACCTTCTGTGGCAGAGAATTCCACAGATTCACCACTCTTTGTGTGGAAAAAACGTTCTCATCTCGGTCCTAAAAGACTTCCCCCTTATCCTTCAACTGTGACCCCTGGTTCTGGACTCCCCCAACATCGGGAACAATCTTCCTGCATCTAGCATGTCCAACCCCTTAAGAATTTTGTAAGTTTCTATAAGATCCCCCCTCAATCTTCTAAATTCCAGCGAGTCCAGCGAGTATTGTAATGGTGTAGCTAGCAGTGCATGGAACTCTATAGGTAACGGTGCAGGTGGTAAACCGGGGAGCTGTAGTGTAACTGTGTAGGGAGCAGTGCAGAGAGCTCTCTCTGTCCACGCGTTATGTATCAGTGCAGGGCGCCTACAGACAGCTGTGGCTCCAGTGGGAGCTGGATGGGTAAAGGTGTGGGTTGCTGACTGTGCATGGGGGGGGGGGGGGGGGGGGGGGGGTGCAGGTCACAGGGCCCTGGTTGCTGCTCAGTTTGTAGTGCGGGTCTCTGGACAGCCAGCAGTCTGTCTCTCGGCAGATTTCCAACACAGGAAGGTGGCGGGCCAGGCTGTGGAGGGCGACACTGGCGGGGAGGAGGGGTTCAGATAGAAGGGAACGCTGGTCCGTGCTCGGTCTTCCTTCATCTGCCAGCGCACCTCTCTCTAGTCTTCCCTCTGTGTGTCTCACTCTCCGCCGATACCTTCCCCTCTCTCTGGTCCAGCCTGTATGTTTCTCCACTCTGTTCTCTGCCGGCTGTTTCTCTCTCCTCCTCACTGGTTCATTCACCCACCCCAGCGGCCAGGCAAACACTGAAGGCTCGCTGCTCAGTGGAGAGGGCGAGGGAATGGTCTGGTCCCCGTTATAGTGGGGAAGGGCGGTGGGAGACGGGAGGTAACGCGGGGCAGGAGCCGGGTCTGGCGGCAGAGGTGAAGGCATTCCCATCCCTGGGTAGAGCAGGGTTCAGTACTCGTCCATGGGCAGGGGTTGCAGGGGCTGGCTGGACGCTGCAGGCAAAGGCGAGGGTGTTTGGCTGAGCAAGCGGCCAACGCCGGCACTGGGCGCCTGGTCGGGAGGGGAAGCAAGCAGGGTCCACTGCTGGCTGGTCTACCCACCTCCTCCTCAGTGTGTGTGTGTGTGTGTGAGAGAGGGAGGGAGAGAGAGAGAGAGAGAGAGAGAGAGAGGGGAGAGCAGAGAGAGAGGAGAGGAAGGGAGAGAGAGAGAGAGAGAGAGAGAGAGAGAGAGAGAGAGAGAGAGAGAGAGAGAGAGAGAGGAGGGAGGGAGAGAGAGAGAGAGGGAGATGGAAGCAAGCAGGGTCCACTCCTGGCTGGCGTGGGGGAGAGCTGTCACTCTGTGTCTACCCACCTCCTCCTCAGTGTGTGTGAGAGAGGGAGGGAGAGAGGTGAGAGAGAGAGAGCAGGGAGAGGGAGAGCGAGGGAGGGAGGGAGGAAGAGAGAGAGAGAGGGAGGGAGGGAGGGAAAGAGGAAGTGGGAGGGAGAGAGAGGGGGATGGAGAGAGAGAGAGAGGGGAGGGAAAGGAGAGAGGGGGAGAGAGCACTTTCGCTTCGCACTACAAGAACACACGCCGACTGAATCAGAAGGTAGAGGGACTTTCTGGAGAAAGGATTGAAGCTCTGATCCGAGGACATTGAGAGGCAGTAAGCGCCGATATTCGCCGCGGTCGGTAGATTGATCGCAGTCGGTGCCGCCGTGAGAGAGATGCGCTCGGCAAGGCTGGCTGGTTGAAGCGACCTGTGAGTGAGTCTGTGAGTGCAAGCGACCGAGAAGAAGCCGACTTGCCCCCCCCCCCCCCACCGCCTCTGGGCGCCGCACACACTGGCTCAGTGCAAGAGGAGCCCCCGCCCTCCCACACCTCTGGGCATCAGCCCCGACTGACTTGCTGCACCTTGCCCGACTCAGCAGCGCTGCCTCTCCGCCTGTCCACCACCACCACCAGCCCCACCACCAGCCCCACCACCAGCTCCACCACCCACACCGTCCACAGGTCGCAGCGATGAAACCGCTCCACACAACCCTCGTCTGCCTGTAAGCATCTTCCAACTTTATATCGGTTAGGACTAACGGGTGGTTTTTAATGCTCATTTTATTAACATATTTTAATAAAGAGGAAATGAAGCCAAGTTTAATCTGCAGATAATCCAACTGATCTTTTCCCCTGCATTTCCCATTCAGATGTTTACACGTGTGGCTTCTCCGCTTTGGAATCGAGGTGAGTTACTACTTTATTTAGCACTTTACACTCTACTGGGATTGTGAAACACCTATTATTTGACTGGGTCGGCGATATTTGTTTAAGAAAAACGGAATAAGGCGCTGGCTGACCTGGGAATCTTAATGTCCAAAATTGGCCACTTCGGCAGCCGAGTCTACAAAACTGTTTTAAGTTACAATCTAAATGTTTCCATTGTGTACAGCGGCGCTTTTTAAAAAAGGAGGCAGCCACCTTTATGTGACACTTGACTTGATGTTTTGTGCTGACGTTTGGGCGGTCTATTGTAAAGATGGTGCGCTATTCCGAAGCGAAATAGACGTCCTAAACAGAGAGAGAGAGAGATAGAGAGACGTAGAGAGAGAGGGAAAGAGAAGGGGAGAGAGGGGGAGAGAGGTGGAGGGGGGGAGGGGGGGGGGGAGGATTGTAACTCGGATTTTCCAGATGTGACCGGTTGCTTCAGTCCGGAGTCGTTTATCGATCAGAAACTCCCTCCTCCACCACAACACGGCGGCGACCTTTCTCTCTGCCGCCGAGAGAAGTCTGAAGAAGGGCCTCGACCCGAAATGTCACCCATTCCTTCTCTCCAGAGACGCTGCCTGACCCGCTGAGTTACTCCAGCATTTTGTATTCACCTTCTCTTAAATTGGTGCTTGCGAAAAGAAAACTAAAATTGCGTGGATGAAAGTGAGAGACCGAGCTTGGGATGCGAACAGATGAGGTTTGACAGGGCTCGCACATCAGCCTACATACATACAGTACCTGCCCGGCCGGTGATGGGCTCGGCCGGGACAAGGGCATTGCAGCCACCGTGTATGTCGCTCCCACGTTGAGAGACAGCGGGCAGCACACGGGTTGCCTACAAACACTGCTCGCAGGGGCAATCTCCACGCTCTCCCCCAACTACACACCACAAGGCTCCAGTGTGGACTGCGCTGCTCCCCGTTCCTCTCTCCGCTGCTTCGTGTGCCGACCCCGCCGTTGCTGCACGCTGGACTCCGGGGTGGCGAAGGGTGGCGAACATTTTACCCGTTTCTCACGAAAATAAAGCAATCGCCAGGGTTGAGGGGGTTGGAGGGTCGCCGGTGAGAGGCACTTACTTGCCTTTCACGCTTCGTGCATGAAACCAGGACTCTGTAAGTGCACAAAGCACCCGATAAAATAACATCACAGTAGCGGGTATAAAATGAAACGATTATATCTACATAGACACAACAAGCTGGAGGAACTTGGCGGGTCAGGCAGCATCTCTGGGTAAAAGGAATAGGTGACGTTTCGGGTCGAGACCCTTCTTCAGGTCTCGACTGTAATCGTCACCCATTCCTTCTCGCCAGAGATGCTGCCTGACCCGCTGAGTTACTCCAGCTTGTTGTGCCTATCTTCGGTTTAAACCAACATCTGTAGTTCCTTCCTGCACATACTCAAATCTATACTCTCCCTAAAGAGATGGACTTCCTTCTCTAAGACGTATCTATCTATGTAGGTACATTAAGTCGCTTAATGTTTCCCTGGACTGGTCGGTGTAAATCTCACCGCCACTCCTGGGCTGGTTAAGTAAACCTGCAATAAAAAGCAAATATAAGTGAATCGTGAGCAGCGAACCGATGTGGTTTCACAGACAGAAATATGTTGCCCTTTTTTTAGGTCTGTAACTTCTGGTCTCCACTGCACCAACTAGCAGTTGAGATGTATCACACAGGACTAAAACGATAGCCCCCTCTCACATTCTCTGGGGCAAATTAGGATGACCCAATGACTCAAAGAAATTGTACCGAGTGCTATTTTATTCAACCTCATCGAGTATGATGCTTCATTTTAGATGGCTTCATAACTTAATCCACAGTCCATCTGCAGCGAAATGCTGCAAAAGTAAACGATTTGATTTAAAATTCACGAAACTGATAAAATGAAAATCTCAGCAGTTCAGTAGAGGACACATTGAAGCCTCTTTTGGCTTCCCTTAACTCCAGACATTTTCAGAGGGAGTCCCACGAGCAGATTTCATAGACCCTGCCACCAAGGATCTGTCTCCCGTCTCCTCGGGAGCTTGGGTTTGGACTGGATTGCTGCAGCCATTGTCATTGGGCCGGAGGTGGTTCTCAATGTAACACCAGCTGCAACCTATTAGTAAATGGATGAATGCACAAACCATCAGACCAAGGCTTAGATTGAAATCCAACAATAATTGTATGCAGAGTGAAACAGCGAAGTGGAGTCCACTGAACACAACAGGGAGTCTGCAATAACACAAATGCAACTTTCTCAGTGTAAAACCAGCAGGGACAGATGTTTGCCCATGTGGAACCCTGTCCACTCGTGCCTCAGAGGGTGGTGCCTCACCGAGAGTCAAAGAGTGATACAGCGTGGAAACAGGCCCTTCGGCCCAACTTGCCCACACCTGCCCACATGTCCCAGCTACACTAGTCCCACCTGCCAGCATTTGGTCCATATCCCTCCAAACCTGCCCTATCCATCTCCTCTCAGTCAGCAGGTCATGAGTCACATCCTGCTTCAGAGACAGGGTACCAACTTTCGGAAGGGGCAGAAACCCTGGTTCCTTCTCCCCTGTTAGGTGAAGTGACTGCTGAAAACAGAATGGTAGAGCACTCCTCAGATCCCGGTCAATGTATCCTCCCAAACAAACAGGGCCACTACCATGCTGATCTATGTGGGATGTAGGGCCACTACCATGCTGGTCTATGTGGGAAGTAGGGCCACTACCATGCTGGTCTATGTGTGATGTAGGGCCACTACCATGCTGGTCTATGTGGGATGTAGGGCCACTACCATGCTGGTCTATGTGGGAAGTAGGGCCACTACCATGCTGGTCTATGTGGGATGTAGGGCCACTACCATGCTGGTCTATGTGTGATGTAGGGCCACTACCATGCTGGTCTATGTGGGATGTAGGGCCACTACCATGCTGGTCTATGTGGGATGTAGGGCCACTATCATGCTGGTCTATGTGGGAAGTAGGGCCACTACCATGCTGGTCTATGTGGGATGTAGGGCCACTATCATGCTGGTCTATGTGGGATGTAGGGCCACTACCATGCTGGTCTATGTGGGAAGTAGGGCCACTACCATGCTGGTCTATGTGGGAAGTAGGGCCACTACCATGCTGGTCTATGTGGGATGTAGGGCCACTACCATGCTGGTCTATGTGGGATGTTGCTGTGCACATTCAGCAGGGAGCACACTCGAGATACATATCACTAGCTGTGAGGTGCTCTGGGATGTGTGAGATTGCAGTGGCATCAGATCATCTGCTTGATAATGTTAACCGAAGGATGAACATGAGCTCAGACTCCAGTCGAACTCTTTGGTCCCATTCGGTTCTTCTGGCAGGAAGAACAATAGGAACAATAGGAATCTGAGGGGTAACCTTTTTCACACAAAGGGTGGTGGGTGAATGGAACAAACTGCCAGAGGAGGTAGTTGAGGCAGGGACTAGCCCAACATTTAAGAAACAGTTAGACAGGTACATTGATAGGACACGTTTGGAGGGATATGGACCAAATGCTGGCAGGTGGAAATAGTGTAGCTGGGACATGTTGGCCGGTGTGGGCACGTTGGGCCGAAGGGCCTGTTTCCAAGCTGTATCACTCTAGGAGTCTATGATTACGGCACATCCCAGCTCAATGGGCAGACGGGACCAGGTTTGAAGTCTCACCCAGGGCCCTTCCCTTTGTGTGCTGTAAGCATGGCAGCTCAGACTGAGTGCAGGTGTCTCTGGAATGAGACAAAAGCCACAGGTCTCCCTCCGCCCGTGAGACCCGAGTGCTGGCCACTGAGCCATGGCAACAGAAGGTGGAAGCCACAAGGGATGGAAACTCCCCGCTGCCAGCTCTCGTATCCCAGGGATAAAAGCCCAGGTGCAGGGTCAGGACAGGCGACCTTTGTTTCACGATCCGGGAGTGTTTGTTTTAAGAGTTGGGTGGGTTGCGGTGCTGGTGCTGGGAAACATGCCATCTTACATCTCGCCCCTCTTTTGTTTATCGTTGACCACAGGCCTCGATGGAGGAGGACACGGACTTCTGGCCTCACGTGGAGAACCACACCAGGCTGAGGGACGAGACGAGCCGCAAGTATGTGCGGCTGTACCAGCTGTATAGTCGCACCAGTGGCAAACACCTGCAGGTGCTGGGCAGGAGGATCAGTGCCAAGGGCGAGGATGGGAACAAGTATGGTAAGAACTGGCTGATAGATTCAGTGCCGTGCTGGCCGAAGCTGCACAGACAGACAGCAGGTGTCAGCTCCTCAGTTAGCAACTGAATGTAGGAAGCAACTGCAGGAGAGGCGGGGGATAAGGCGCACTGTGACCGTCACTGAAGGGCACTGGTGTGGTGCTTGACCAATTTCCCTCTGGCACCCCTGATGGCCACATGTGAACTGGGCAGGTCTTTTTTGTTGTGTTGTGGGCACATGTCCTCTGCAGCTAGAACAGGCAGTCCGGTCACTTGGCCCATCTCCACGCACAAGCCTGGGTGGGCAACGGGCGGCTGGGCAGTGTCCAGGCAGAGCTAGTTAGGCCGGACGTAAGCAGAATAATTGGTCCATCTTCGTCCTTGTGAATGAATGGACGGCGAGAACGCGCGTCCTCGCCCCGTCTCTCACACCCACGAAACAAACCGCAGGCTTCAAAGCCAACCTTTGAAGTCGTTCTGAAGGCAAAAAAATCTGGCAGCCAGCTGGTTACAGAGCAAGATCCCACAAGCACCCAGAGGGGGAAGAGAATAACGAGTCTGTTTGGGGCAGCGTTAGTCCTGGGATAACGTTGGCGAGCTGTCAGTGAGAATTTACCTGCGCTTCTTCAAGCAACGCTATAAAATCAGTATCTTTAGTTGAAGGGCAGTGGGCAAAATTAATCTCTAGTTCAGCGCACAACAGATATCAGTCCCAGGCACATGTGTAAAAGGTTGGAAGCCAGTGGGTCGGTCAAAAGGCTGGGGTGAACATGGTTGGAGGGTTTGGGGAGGGTTTGGGGAGGGGTGGGGGGACACTTGGTAGCAGGGTGTGCAAATGGTCTGATTTGTTACCCTTAAGAAGTAGAAAGAGTTTGTTACCCTTAAGACGTAGAAAGAGTTTTGTTTGCCTATTTCGCTCGGCTTTATCATAAACTAGTCGAGAGAGAACTTCTATTTTGTTTTCCTCTCCACCTTTGCTCGTTGAAGATGTTTGTTTTGAAAGGGCAGTTATTTCCAATCGCCTACATCCCTCCCCAACTCAGTTCTATCCCGCCCCAATATCAAGTTTGGTCACAATCCAGCATGAGACGGGGCTTGTTGGGCTGAGTTCTTTCCTCTGTGTAGAGACTGTGTTGAGCGGCCTCCCACACTGTCACATATCCACCAGAGGGCACCTGCAGTCGCCTGAATTACGACCTGCACGCTTTCCTCTCCGCGGGCTTTAATATCGTAGAGAACAGCTAATGACTTTCAAAACAAAACCCGAGTCATCGGCCCCCTTCGCCTGGCGGAGAGGTTGTAGACCAGATGGCAGTTACGCCAAAGCAAAGGTCAACAGAGGAAGAAGGGGGACCCAGTCTCAGTGGAGCAATCGCAGGGTCCGGCAAGTGTAGACATCCTCTTCCATCATGTGCTGTTAATTTGATACTCAAAGCAGGACAAAGTGAGGGCCTTGCAAAGCTGTCACCTTGCCCGCCTCGGGGCCTTGTTCCGGCTTGTTTGTATAATTGACAGCAGTCTTTATGTACAAAGCCGATCAATCAGAGTGATGGATGGGGCGATTGGAGGAGCGGGGAGTCGCTGTTGTTTCCTCCTTCGGCCAGGGCTTTGCAGTCAAGAACAACAGGCCTTCTCTATCACCTCGCTGTTTGGTTTCTGACGCTGAAACTCAGCATCTCGCATCCTGGTATTGGATATCTGAAACCACAAACCAATTGCCTGCCTTTGTTTGACTGCGGACAGCATAAAGTGGCTATTGATTACTTTCTATAACGTCCTCCAAGGAGACTCGCGTCTCCGTGGGACTCCCAGGAATAGGTACCTGTGCAGGGGACTGTGGTCCGAACTACACCCACCACTCTTTGTGTGAAAAAGTTACCCCTCAGATTCCAGTTAAGTCTTTTCCCCTTCACCTTAGACCTATGTCCTCTGGTCCTCGATTCACCTTCTCTGGGCAAGAGACCCTGTGCATCTATCTACCTGATCTATTTCTCTCACATGACTTTATACACATTCAGTCCATCCTACGGACCCTTGCCTCTGTTCTCTCTACCCTTCCTTCCCTTTTCTCCAATTTGAAGCTCTCTAACTCTCCAGCTCCAGAGGAGGGTCTTTGAAGTGAAACACTAACTCTGTTTCTCTCTTCACAGAGGCTGCCTGACCTGCTGAGTGTCTCCAGCATTCTTCATTTTGATTTGAGGAAATGTTGAGCACATGCATTCCCTGGGTTGAGGGTTTAATTCCTGTCCCTTCCCTCTGCATCGAATTTAACCCTTTCCCTCTTTCTCCCCCTTGGATGTACACCACTCCAACCCTTCTCTCGGGAAGTCGAGCATTAACTCCTTCTACTCTTTGTTTTTAACATGTCCATTTTCCCAGTGAGGTTTTAACATTCCCACTTTTTTAACCAGATTCTTTTAGTTGCTCCCCTTCCTGGCTGTGGAATTTTGTCATCACACGCTGTTAATAGGTGAATCGAGGACCAGAGGACATAGGTTTGTGAAGGGGAAAAGATTTAATAGGAATCCGAGGGGAAACCTTTTCACTCAAAGGGTGGCGGGTGAATGGAACAAGCTGCCAGAGGAGGTAGTTGAGGCAGGGACTATCCCATCGTTTAAGAAACAGTTAGACAGGTACATGGATAGGACAGGTTTGGATGGATATGGACCAAAGGCGGGCAGGTGAGACTAGTGTAGCTGGGACATGTGGGCCGGTGTGGGCAAGGTGGGCTGAAGGGCCTGTTTCCACACTGTATCACTCCGTGACTCTATGATGAATCCTCCCTCCAACCTGTTGTGCCTTGACCCCTCCTTATTGCTGTGGGAAGGGACTTAATACCTTATCGCCAGGGTTTTAGTTCAGCTCAGTTCAGTTTATTGTCATGTGTACCGAGGTACAGTGAAAAGCTTTTGTTGCATGCTAACCAGTCAGCGGAAAGACAACCCTCCCTGACCTGAGGCTTCAACTCTCCCAACCTTTCCAGGTGCATACTCTCAAGCCTTCCCTGCACTTGGACGTAGATCTTGAGCTCTGTGCATAACTTTACTTCCTCCCCATCCTTGTCTCCAGGTGCAGGCCTTTCACTCTTTCCCTCCTCTGTGTAAAAATATTAACCTCCCCCCGGCCTCCAGTTCTCTTACTTTAGTGTAGATAACAAACCCTTTTCCTCTATTGATATTCCCTTAACAAGTATCTGTAAACTTTAAATGGCTCGATTGTAATCATGTATTGTCATTTCGCTGACTGGTTAGTGTGCAACAAAAGCTTTTCACTGTACCTCGGTACGTGTGACAATGAACTAAACTGAACTACAAACCTTTGCCTCAGCTGAGTGTAGGATTTTTACCCCCTTTCCCATCCTGGCTGACAAACTTAATACCTTTTCCCCACTCCTCCCCCCTCCCCCCCCCCCCCCCCCACTACCCCCCTTTCCTGGGTGAATGTATCAGAATATCAATAACTACATTTTATCAGAATCTACGAAGCAAGACAGTGACAGCCCTTTCAGTGTAAACTGTAAAGTAAATTTGTGACTGACCCATCCCAATCTAATCTATTAACCAGAGCAATAAGCAGCATTTGATTCTGTCATTTTAATGCAGAATAGTGCGTGAGATATCCCAATGTAAGCTAAGGTTTATTTCCGGTGTAATGTATATAGCAGGCTGCCAAGTGATATACCATAGTTTTTCTTGGTTATGGTGTTAGAGGGTTAAATTATTGTACTAATTCAAAGCCTTAGATTCATGATTCGAAGGTTTAAGTTGAAATCCCATATGGCAATGGGAGGGGATATAAATTCAGTTACTTAAATAAATACGGAATAAAATAAAGTTGGGATGGTGAAGCTACTGGATTGTTTGAAAAGAAACAGCTGGTTCACTAATGTCCTTTGGGGAGGAAATCTGCCCTCCATACCCGGTCTGTGTATGACTGGAGCCACAGCAATGTGTGGCTGACTGATGAAAGACCTGCAAGACCAACACATGCTGATTTGTCAGTGATGGCTAGATCCTTTTCAAGAACAGAAAGCAGCAGAATCTGTACAAGAAAAAGGCATAATATCTTGTGGGGCAATCTATATATCAGTGCTGAGAGTGAAAGACTGGGATAATCAATAGAATAGATGCCTGTGAGATTTCCACTGCAATGTATATATCAGAACATAGCTTGCTTTATCCAAGTGTTAATGAAACAGTGCATGGCCTATCTCAAAGGACTTACTAAATAAGTAGAGTAATGTGTTTCAGTATAATCTATCTGTGTATGACCTATCTCAATCATCAGTTTGCAGTACGCAGTAGTTTGACTGATGAAGTAGAACTGAACAGCTTTGTGCCATATCCAGTTCCGCAGGTGCACATCATATATCCTCGTACATCTGATGTTGAAGAGTTAATGGATATAATGTGTATGTTACTGGAACTATAATGCAATGCCCCTCCACCATCACAGATTTGTGAGTTATTTACTCTAGTGCAATGCTTAAACCAGCGTCACTATATATCTTACTGTAATTCATAGTGAGATATCTATAAAATTTAATCTATGTAGCAAACTGATGTATAATACGTCATTGCATAACTAGGTGTGATATATAATCTCAGAACAACTTATAAAAGAGAGTGAGTGGCACATTCTGGTATAATGTAGGTATATAGCTGAACAGGTCTCAACAATGTATTCTGTAAAACACAGCTGCATATGATAAATGACATATGATAATGATATATGATAAATAATGGAACTGTATCTATATGCGATAAATGGATCGATTGTAATCATGTAATGTCTTTCTGCTGACTGCGTAGCATGCAACAAAAGCTTTTCACTGTACCTCGGTACATGTGACAATAAACTAAACTGAACTATACACAATGTTATAGTGCAGGGTACACAGTGAGGTGTATGTGAAATTTGCCTGTGTGATTTATATGACAGAACTGTGAGCAGTAGATCCAATGTGGTCAATTTAAGTGAGTTATGAACAATGCATCTCAGTGTAACATATTGTACAATTTTGTATGATACATCTTGGTGTAACCATTATCACACATTGTATGTTATATGTGCCAGTATGATATATACCACAGAAATGTGGGTGACAAATGGGAGTGCAATGCCTCCCAGTCTGGAATGCGCTACCTGCCGGGAGATTTAAATGATGCTCTGGTACTTATGCTGGAAAGTTCACATCAAGTAGAAGTGAATACAAACAAATACCTCATCAGTTATCCCAGCCACTGGTCGGCTGCTGGCTGTCGCTGGGGCTCTTGACTCATGAAAACATGTAGCCCATGATATCACCAGATGTTTTTTTGGGGTGGGAGGGAAGAGACGTGGGTCCAAGCATATTTCACTGAGCATGAAAAAGTACGACTTTTGTTCAAAACTCTTGGTACCCCATCCTTGTGTGTGGTATATTGATGTGTAATCTCTGTAGCAGAGCAATATGGTAGAGTGATCCAGATAATGGAGTTGTGTGTTAACCTTCCCATTTTAGTCATTATTTCAAAGCAAAGTGTGATATCACCACAGTGTGACATACACCACAGTGCTCTCCTCGGTATAACAATTCAATGTATATAAATGGATTGTGTTTGGCACCTTCTAGTATAATGTATCTTTGAAAGACACATCCTCTGTTAATTGATATAATAGGAGGATCTTTGCAGTATTATGCAAAGTATATACTAGAGCTGCAAATGTTACGTCACATTGGAATCTATAAAACTACATATGATATATGTTAGTACAATCTATGAAGTCTGGCTGTGAGTGATGCATCCCAGATTAATTCGTATTACAGAATTTAGTGTGATCCACCTTGGTTTAATCCATATAATAGAGCCCTGGGCAATTTATCCCTGTGTTATTGAAATAACAGAACTGTACGTGAGATCCTGCAGTCCAATCCATTGAACAGATGTGTATGCAATAATACATGAGTGACCTGTGCAACATAATGTGTTATATGTCATAGTTCAATAAATGTAGCAGTATGTGCGGTATATTGTAATTGGTATTTATATAACTCAACTGTGGTTAATCAATGATACACAACTGCATATATATCAGCAGGATCTGTATAGACAGGACTTTGAACGATGAGTATCTCCATGCAGTTTCTCATGGAGTTTCAGTAACAAAATGTATAATATGTTGTGTGTGTTCCATAAGACACTCTGAGTGATATACATCACACTGCAATCAATATCACGTGTATTTAATCAATATGAAATGTGTAGATTGGAGCTAATATAAAGCATTGCATGTGATAATCAAACGTATGAACAATATCTCAGCATGTAATCTACAAAAAGGTTTGTGATAAACTCCATCATAATTTACTTGGGATGCAATTTGGTTTAAATTGCAAAACTGAGCTACGCTGTATATTGTAGCATAATTCATGGAAATTATATTGTTGGGATTAATCTACATAACAAATCATGAGAGCCGCAGTGTGTAACTAAACAGCAGGGGAATGTAATCAATATGCCACTGCTGAGAATAATATGTCTTTGTGTAATCTATGCAACAAAGCTCGATGAAAAATAGTATAATGAACTGTGTGCAATAAATCACTATGTAATTTATAGTACCATACTCTCTGAGATTAAACCCGTGGAAATCTGTACAATATGACAAAGTGCTGCAGGTTTCTGTGCAATCTGTTTCATAAAACTGTGCATGATTTGTCACAGAATAGTGAGTGTTACAGAAAAATACACGTGAGGGTGTAAACTATGTGGATGACTCATGGCTGATATATCCCTGTGTAATAGAACTGTACATATGAAATATTGCATTCATAGTATATATTAGAGTTATGTGTGACATATTACAACATTTCTGAATCAGAACTATAAGTGATGTATCTCATGACAGCTCTCTGGGTAGATCGGTGTAAACAATAGAAGCACTTTGAATGAGAATTAAATAACTAATGATCCACAAAGATTCATGAGTCATCCATGCTTCATGGCTATGTATAATATATTTTTATGTTATTTGCAAATAAATCAGTGTGATTGAAGCTCAGTGTGAATTACATAATGTTTCACAGTACAACTGTGCATTGAAAAATGTAATCTCTATATTATGTATAATGCCATCAATGTAAAAGAACTGCAAGTGATGTTCTTCTATAAGATATGAAAGATGTGCTATGCTCTGGTGTAACACATGTAACAGTGTTCCCGACCATGTTTTCGAGTATGGTCCATGAAACAGAACCTTGTGTCCTAATCTATAAGCGATATACTGCTATGTTATTTATAAAACAGAACGGTGCATAGGTTATTCTGAAGCAAATAAATGAATATGGATTATATAATTTTCTGGAATAATCAGTGTAAACTACACACCCACATACTTTGTGATACTAGGAAAGAAATATGAATTCTGTATCTTGCTACAATATAGATGACGGGGTATTTGCTGATATAGTCCCCGTGTAAAGTGTATATTATAAAGCATTTGTGATTTATCTCTGGCCAATCAATGTATCAGCCTCTTGACTCTTGGCTCATGACTCTTGACTCTGCAGCAGGGCTGGATGTGGTATGTTGCTGTACACTGTGTACAACAAGGTTGAATGTGAGATGCTGCCATGAAGCAGAGTAAATATCTCCTCAACTTATGCAACTCTGCAGCGAGTGATACGTTTTGGAATAAATTGTATAACAGAACCCTTAGGATAATTTATATAATAGCATGTTATGATTAATATATTACAGTTTTATACACAGATACACACACAATGGTTTGTAATGAGTGTGGTGTGATGAACACATAGTGTGCAGTATATGCCGGTTAAACTGTATTGCACAACTGTGTCCTTGTCCTTCTGCCCTCTATATGACAGAACTGCTTTCAATTTATCTTGTGCAATCTATAAAACAGGCTTGGGTGTTATTTTCACAATGCAATCTTCATAAAGGGGCTGTGTCTGTGCTTATTCTTTGTGCAAAGAAAGGTGTGACATATCCTAGTGAATCTTTTACTGATAGAAGCATATCTTAATGCAGACTGCATTATGCAATTTTGAATGGAATTATTGTGAAATTTGTCACAAAACTGCATTTAATATATCTCTACAATTTAGCAGATCTGTGCCCATGAAATTGCAATGAATGAACATATTAAGTCAAGAATGGTACATTCCGGTTTAATCTATGTTTCAGAATTTTCAATCTAATATCTCAAAATAATCCCATGAACATCACATTGATCTTGCTGTGACAATAAGACATTGTATCATACATCAAAGTGGAATCTATATTGACGTTTTTGTCTTATATGTCTTGGCATAACCTTTTTCATGCAAGACCATGTGCTACCTCTCGGTGTAATCTGTGTTACAATACACTGTTATTTATTCAGTTGCAGTCAGCACAAATACTTTGGCTTATATTTATATCATTTTATTTCAGTTAAATCCTGTCATAATCTATATCATAGAAAATGTTAGCCTGGTCTATATAGCATAAGCATCCTGTGTACCATCTCTTTGCAATCTGCAATAGTAGAGAAGGTGAAGTACAAATTATATAAAAGAAATATGAGTTAGATGTTCTGTTACAATCTTGACAGCAACGATGATGGTGAAATATTTAATGATATATAGTGCACAGAAATGTGAACTATCTATCTACATATTATCTACATAATGAAATTATGTGTTATACTGGATGTTATTTTTATTATAGAACTGAGAATGTTTTGAAATATGTGTGCTAATCCAAACTTTATCACAATAATGCGTGTTAGATCATAATATATCCTAGTATAACCCATGTTACAGATCAGTGTTATATACCCTGATGTGTCCTGGTATTATTTATATTGCATCATTTTCTGGGATGTATGCCAGTTCAATTAATGTACGAATATTACATGGCGCTTATGTGCATTGCTTAATCTACACAGTAAAGCTTTGAATATTGTATTCTGACAAAATCTATACAACAGAACGATTAGATATGCCTTATATATCCAGGTGCATTCTGAGTAGCAGCATCATTTAAATAACCTATCTGGGTTCTTGTGTATCACAGTGTAAAGTATGTAAGAAAACTAGGCATATTGTATCCATGGTGATCAAACAATCAAAGCAACATGTCAAATCTCACAGTGTAATATATTTAATATATACAAGTAGTTAAATATTTTGTAACATATAACAAAATTATGAGTAACATATTACTGTGAAACTTCTGAAATAATTTGTATGTGGTATGATCAATTTAATTTAATAGAGCTCTGATTAATAAATCATTGAATAGAATAAACTAAATATGATGTTAGTGTAATGGAACTCAATATAACCTAAAAACCAGAATGGGCGTGATATGTGCTAAGTTAATCTGTATAAAAGTCTGTGATATGTAATTATTCTCAATGCAATCTATTTTGGATATCTGTGATATTTTGCGTGCAGTTTAATCTATACAGCAACATTATGAGGAATAATGTGGTGAGCCTTAATAAAGGAACACCATATACTATGTCACAATCTCTTCTAATCTGGTCAGCAATCTGGTCTAATCTTTATAATATGACTTAGATTAGACAAATACAGGTACAATTTGTACTTCAAAGGTATGAGTAATGTAATCTACACAATGGTGTGATTATATATGTTTAATCGACAGAACCAACGAAATGACTTTGAAGTGTAGCTGCCATTGGTATAATGTAGGAAGCATGGCAACTATAAATGATACATCTGAGTAAACGCATATAAAGCAGTTATCATATCATATCATATCATATCATCATATCATATATATACAGCCGGAAACAGGCCTTTTCGGCCCTCCAAGTCCGTGTCGCCCAGTGATCCCCGCACATTAACACTATCCTACACCCACTAGGGACAATTTTTACATTTACCCAGCCAATTAACCTACAAACCTGTACGTCTTTGGAGTGTGGGAGGAAACCGAAGATCTCGGAGAAAACCCACGCAGGTCACGGGGAGAACGTACAAACTCCTTACAGTGCAGCACCCGTAGTCAGGATCGAACCTGAGTCTCCGGTGCTGCATTCGCTGTAAAGCAGCAACTCTACCGCTGCGCTACCGTGCCACAATCTTGGTACAATGCATAGATTAGACACATTTTTAAATGTCTTCTTTGATATTTAATCTAGATCAGAACATTGCAACTAATGTAACCTTGGGTGTTCTGCATACTGAACTGTCTGTAAGATGTCATAGTGTACTGAATAACAAAATTGTGTATCTCATATATGTGCTTGTTATCCATACGATAAATTATGAATAAAATCCAGTACTGTAACATACATGGAGGTGGTGCAATATATGCAGGCTGATCAATGCAATAGAGCAGCGTATCAGCCCTATGTGTATGCATTGAAAAATCGGGTGTAATCCAATATAACTAAGCATTGTGTGATACCACACTGCTATCAACATAATGAAACTGTTAGTAATACGCCTCATGTCAACTTTATAATAGGAATGAGTGTTATTTTCTCTGTGAAATGATTGTAAAAGAACTGCGTGATAAATTATACTCTGCATAATGGCACATAATGTCCCAGGATGATTTAGTCCAAAATTACATATATAAATGAATTGTGAATAATATTCCCATTGTGTGCGTGATAGCATAATTTACAATATAGCTCACTGTAATTTGTGTAATAGAGTAATCATATGACATTGTTGCTGTTATCTTTATAACAGAGGTTTGGATTTTAATTTGTTATAACCTATGATACAGGAAGTTCTGTGATATATTCTATATAACAGGTATGGAAAATATAGCTACAACCTATTTGTCTAAGCTGTCGGGAATATACTCCTTTATCTATATAACAGTGTGCAATAAATCCTGGTATGATCATTGTAAAGGAACTATGAGTGGCTTATCCCAATACAATATAACAAAATTATGTGTGGATTTTACATAATAAAGCTATCTCTGTTGACTGCGAGTGATCTGATTAGGTTGTAGAATTAATAAAATAAATACGTCCTAATGTAATATACAAAGTACTTGACGTGCTGTGATCAGTGTAACTGAACTATGTTTACTGTATCTGACTGCAGCCTGCTATAATAAGCATGATTTACATACCAGCGATGTGGGATAAAACCCTGTGTCGTCTTTACGCAAGGAAATTGTTTGATGAATTGTGTTGTAATCTATTTGGGTTAATTGCCAGTGATACGTCAAAATATAATCAAGATAGGAAACTGGGATAACCTGGTTAAGAAAATAATGTGTGAGATCGCAGAGTGCAATTCAAGTAACGGAACTAGTTAGCATTATGCAGAGTGATCTGCATCTTCTAAAAGTATGAGAGTTATCATGGTAAAACTGTGTTTAAGATCATACAATGGATCCATATAATGAAGCAGTGTGTTATATTCCAGCATTGTATATGAATGAACTTTGAGTGAGATAAAGCAGTGTATTCCGGATAACAGAAATGCTTAAGAGAGAGAATTTGATATACACAAAGGAACTGCCCATGTATTTGAAATGCGGAGATATTTTGTTGTAAATGTATGCAGAATTGTAGGTGATATCAATTAACAAACAATTTATGTTACAGAATTACTGTGTGATATATATTTCAATGCATTTTATTCAAAGGACATTATATGACATGACAGCATCTCTGACAGAATGAGATGCTGCCTGACCTGCTGAGTTACTCCAGCATTTTGTGAATAAATACCATCGATTTGTACCAGCATCTGCAGTTATTTTCTTATACTTATATGATATGACCATGTGTGATCAATGTTACAGAAATGGTGCAATACAGCCCAAACAAGAAACACCCTGACATAAACAAAGGATTTTTTGTGTTTTGATTCCACAGTTTTGAACAAGAATTAAAAACCATGAATAATATATCTTTGTGGAACCTGTCTCACAGAATAGTGCTGTGTATCCAAGTGAAATCTCCACAAAATAATTATCAATGATATATCCCTGGACAGAGGTTAAATCAGAAATATGTATGATATGTTATACCACAATCTTTATACTGAAAAGTGTGTGATATACTTCAATGTAATCTATGTATAGGAATTATATATAGATTCATGGTACGATCTATAGAACAGTATTTGACGTGACATTTCACAGTGTGTTCTGTTTAACAGTTCTGGGTGATGTATCATGGCAGAGCTATATAATAGAACCTGCTACAGTATGTTATATTGAGATCTATGTAAACTGACTGGTATTATATATGACAGTTATCAATACAACAGGACTAGATGTTATATATTGCATTGTAATATATTTCACTGGACTCGGACTAATATATCATAGTGATCTATATAATATGGCAGGACAGTATATGTAATGTAGGCACAATGTTTCACAATGCAATCCAAATGACTGTGTCATGCATTTTGTTATGATCTATACATGATGGGTGTGCTACATCATTGGACGAGCTATGTTTCTGGATGAGGTGTGAGCTATATAATATAACAGGGTGTGAATTGTCACGTATGATCAATATAACAAGACGAGGAGTGATAGATACATCACTGTGAAATATTTATAACTGCAATTTGGAATATTTATTTTTTGGTATTGATGTAACAGAAAGTGTGTTTTATATTCCACTGTAATCTATAAAACATGTGCTCCAACAAATACCTCTGCATTCATGGTGCCAGAGCTGTGACGAATATCTTGGTGAAACTGCCAGAGCTGTGATATATATCTTGGTTCAACCGATATAATGACTGCATTCTTTTTCTTGTGAAATTGTCATAGCAGAGGCATTCATGATATATCATGCTATGGTTCATGGACTAGAACTGGGTGCGATGTTTCTTGATATAATCAGTATAACAGTATGATATAACCTTCACACAGATTTTCTCAGAGATTTACCTCAGTGGAATCTAAGCAACAAACTTTAAACGTGAAATATTAATATAATATGTTGAAATATCATGATTGAATAGCAGAGCAGACTCAATAGTCAAGTGGCCTGATTCTGCCCCTTTGTCTTAGGGTCTAATATGTAAAATTGAAATATGTAAATAACAAGTGTTGGTTACAGTTTCTCAGCATCTGCATAGAATATGTGATTTGTATACAGAATTTGGACAATATATGTCAGTATTAATTATCTAACAACATGCAACTAATGACAAAGTCGTGGTAAAATAACAGTTCTGTGAGTGATACACGCCAAAGTGGTCTTTGTAGAATAAAAACAAAATTCTACAGACGTTGGAAATCTATATACTAAAACTCTTGTTTGTTATCTTGTTTGTGACTGAACTTCAGCCAAAACGGTACATGATAGCGCAACAATTTTAGGCCCACCTTACTCACCATTGTCACTTTAGTGATAATGCAAGTAGTTTTATTGAAATAGGTGTTATATTTTTAAAGTTATTCACATTTTTAAGTTTAAAAGGAGGGGAGGGGGAGGGGAGGAGGGAGGGGGGAAGGGGAGAGTGGGGGAGAAGGGAGAGGGGAGGGGGGGGGGGGTGAAGGAGAGAGGGGAGGGGGGGAGGACAGGGTGTTGCACCAATGCAGGAGAGGTTTGGGCCCAACGGGTCCTTGGTCTAGTATGACATAAAAACAGAAAGTGCTATAAATACTCAACAAAATGCTGGAGTAACTCAGCAGGTCAGGCAGCATCTCAGGAGAGAAGGAATGGGTGACGTTTCGGGTCGAGACCCTTCTTCAGTTTGGCCTCGACCCGAAACGTCACCCATTCCTTCTCTCCTGAGATGCTGCCTGACCTGCTGAGTTACTCCAGCATTTTGTGAAATAAATACCTTTGATTTGTACCAGCATCTGCAGTTATTTTCTTACACTATAGATACTTAACAGGTCAGGCAGCACCTGTGGAGGATTTTGCTACAGTTTGATGGTGTAAATAATCGGAAATCTCTTCCATCCACACACATTTTCTTCCACAAAGGGAAATGCATGGATTTGAGAGACAGCTATTTCTCTTTCACCAGATACCACCTGACCTGCTGAGCATTTCCAGCATCATTCACATTACATTTCTGGGAGGGGTGATTTAATTAGTTTTCAGCATATTCAAAGGAATTACTTTGTTGCAGAGAGGGAGAAACCGATTCTGCTGGTTGGAGAGTCTTAGCCCAGGAGCCATAGTCTACAAGTATGTAGAAAGGAACTGCAGGTGCTGTTTTATGCCAAAGATTGACACAAAGTGCTGGAGTAACTCAACGGGCAAGGCAGCATCTCTGGAGAAAAAGGATGGGTGATGTTTTGAGTTGGAAGCCTTCTTCAGTCTGAAATGTCACCCATCCTTTTTCTGCAGAGATGCTGCCTGACCCACTGAGTTACTCCAGCACTTTGTGTCTATGGCCAGCGTCTACACTTGGTGCTTGGGCTTTCAGGATGAATTTCGGAACTGTTTCCACACTGAAAGAGTTACAGGTTTTTGAAATCTTTACAAAGGACAACTAATGATTAGTTAGCTTTGAATCAGCAGTTGAGACATATTTGCTAAAGATGTTAAGGGATATGCTGCAGAGGCAACTATTCAAAGGCATGATCACAAAGGAATCTATATTGTTGCGTTTGTCTCAAATCCAGATTAACCCATGAAACAGGATGGTGTGTGAGTTAGCATGCATAATTTATGTAAAATAATCCATGGATATATATTCCATGGAAATCCAAATCATTATCCATGAAGTGTATAGTCAAGTCTAATCTGTGCAATAGAACTGCAAGAATCATCGCTCTATAACCCCCATAATTGGATTCACTGGAGGTGGTCTTGGAGGGGAGGATGCTCCTCAAACTGCGGAGCATCTTGGACAATACAGCTCACCCCCTCCATGACACACTGGTCAACCTGAGAAGCACCTTCAGCAACAGACTGGTTCCACCAAGGTGCAGCACAGAACGCCACAGGAGACCCTTTTCCCCCTCTGGCTATCAAACAGTACAACTCCTCCCCCTTGTGTCGTGGGGTAGACTGACTCCCCCCCCCCCACCTCACCCCCTCCCTAATCTTTGCACGTCCCCAATCCTGGACTTTCCACTCATCACTTTAATGTCATGTTTCATGTATCTTGTTGTGTTTTATGACTTTTGACAGACCAATTTACCTCCTGGGATAAATAAATTTCTATCGTATCATATCGTATCATATAACACAATTGCATGTGATCAATTGTGAAGTCATTTAGATAGCAGGGAAATACTAAATCTATAATCTACATCAGGATAAACCATGTTAGCTATATTATCATCCTAAATTTGATATACAATATGATGCATTCAACAGATCATACGTAAGTAGAACCTATACAACAAAAGTATGTGCGATAGTGGAACAAAGCTGCATTAATATTTCACAGTGTAATCTATATTACAGATGTTTTTTTTTTACATAATACAGGATTTGTGTGTAATGTATCTGTGTTCAATCTTTATTGCAAAATTAGTTGTGCGATATCCCAGTGTGGTCTAAAAAGAACTGTGAGTGTTGTGTCTCAGTGTAATCCATAAAATAGAAGTGGGTGTGAAATTTGTAATGTTATTTGAACAAGAAAAAGGTGTGTAATGCGTCCACCTAATCTATTAAACAGAACAATGTGTAACAACTGAGTAGAAAACAGCTTAGTAAAATCTATTGAATGGAACTGTGTCTGAAGCATTCACTTCAATCTAAAACAGAACTGTGTATTTAATACTTCACATATTTATCTACATAGCAGAATTAAGTTTGAGATTTAATAACCTAATTAGAAAAAGAGCTTAGAATAAGTGTTTTATTCTTCATAACAGATTGTGGTGATAGAATACTGTTTGGTCTATATAATAGCATGTGTTACATCCAGCTATAATGTCAATTGCAGATCTTTGGAACTGAGTGAGATACTAGAGTGGAAATTAAATATAACACATTGGTCCCACATCAGAGCTGTGTAAGATGTCACAGCCTGAAATTATGTGTCAGCCGTGTAAAATATCCTGTTGTACTTTCCATACCATAACTAAGCATTCATATCTCTGTTATCTATATAACAAGCCAATATACAACAGGCCTGTGAATGGCCTACCTTTATGTGATCGAGACACAGACATGTGATCAACTGAATGATAAGTGAAATACCTTGTTTCATGTAAGTTGTAGATCTGTTAGTGAGAATTGGCATTTAACCTTCATAATAGTGATATAACTCAATATGATCTATACAACAATACGATGAGACAAAATGGGATATAAACTGTATTACAGAACTTCACTGTGTAGGAAGGAACTGCAGATGCTGGTTTACACTGAAGATAGACACAAAATGCTGGAGTAACTCAGAGGGACAGGCACCATCAGAGAAGAAGAGAAGGAATGGGTGATTTTTCGGGTCAAGACTGTCTGAAGAAGGGTCTCGACCCGAAACGTCACCCATTCCTTCTCCTCAGAGATGTTGCCTGTCCCACTGAGTTACTCCAGCATATTATTTTATCTAACAGAGCTGCAAATTATATATCTCACGGTTATTTAAGAGAGCTGTGTTTGATCTATTCCAGTGCATTCTACAGAACAGAACAACATGTTCTGCATACCAGGTGTGGAATGATGTAAAAAATACCCCAGATGTTGGAAATCTGAAATAAAGACAGAAAATGCTGGAAACACTCAGTGGGCCAGGCAGCTTCTGTGGAGAAAGAAAAAGCGTTAACATTTCCAGTTGTTGCCTTGACATCAGAACAGACCCAGAAGTGAAATGAATGAAAGTTCCAGTGAAAGTTTATTGAATCGAAACATTAACTATGTTTCTGTCCCCACTGGTGCTGCCTGATTTGCTGAGTATTTTTGTTTGTTTTTAACATTTAGTATGATCTAACTCGGTTAAATCTAATATAATACTTTCTGAAATAAACCACAAATTGATCAGACACGGAGCTTGTAGAAATGAGTGTGATATACTCCCAGGGAATAGAACATAATACACTATAGTACAGAACAGGCCAGCCAACAATGTCTGAACATGATGCTGTTAATCTCCGCTGCCACAATTCCCAGCATATCTAAAAGACCCGGGTTCCATCCTGACTACGGGTGCTGTCTGTATGGAGTTTGTACGTTCTCCCTGTGACCGCGTAGGTTTTCTCCGTGTGCTCTGGATCCTTCCCACACTCCAAAGACGTACAGGTTTGTAGGTTAATTGGCGTTGGTAAGTTGTAACAATGTCCCTCGTGCGTATCGGTTACTGTACGGGCGATCACTGGTCGGCGCGGACTCGGTGGGCTGAACTGGAGAAGATTTATTACAGTCTAATCAATATACATCACTCTGTGTAATATTTCTAAGTGTGAATTAATAGCCTGGAACTTGCAGCTTTACTGATGGCAACACTGCCAACATTTACCACCATTACTCTGTAAATCTGATAAGGGATCCGATTAAGCTTGTGTAATGTTAAGAAAGATATTCAACAGTTGTTGTTGGTGTTGCTTTTCTGTGGACTGAGGTTGTAACCTTCATACATGTAATCAACAGGTGACCATTGATATGATGCAAATGTTAACATTCTTCTCTCTAGAGATGCTGCCTGTCCCGTTGAGTTACTCCAGCATTTTGTGTCTACCTTCGATTTAAACCAGCATCTGCAGTTTTCTTTCCTACATTCCTTAACATTTTATGCATTATTCTTATAAAAAGGCACCGAAAATATTGAACTAGTTGTTTGAGGTGTGACAGAGTTTCATTACAATGTGAACAATAATTACTGATAAAATATCTCAGCTTAGTTAATAGACTTATTGCTTTTGGTAACATTTTAAAACTGATGGTTTAAAAATAATAACATTTTGTTAACGATTCCACCTGAATCCTGTATTTATTATCAATTTATCATGCCACACTCTGCAAAATGTTTCAGCAATGAAATAGACTTGCTGCCTTTTTGTCGACTGTGTGTGAGATTTATCAGCCGGGTTGTTTGACCTGCTGGATGACGTTACTGCTGCTGAGATGCAATGAATCCCTTACTGCTAGTTCCTGCTTACAGATCTCAGGCAGGGTTGATGGAGGTCAGCAGTGGGTGCTACACTACAACAGACGATGATGTTTGGATCAATGTATCAGAGCCGTCTCCTGTGACAGGCCCAGTGTAATCTAGAATACAGCATTGTTAGGCATTTATCCCAGTGTCATCTACACAGCAAGATAATGCTTTATATATCCCTTTTGTAGCCTGTAGAGATATTTTTGTGCTCTAACCTACCTAATTCCAAATTGCTGAAATATAAGACAGCCCTTTCTAACTTATGCAAGCTAACTTTAATCCATTCAATGGTTTGTGTGGGATACAGCAGCTAAGTTCACCTACATGCTGGTGGTGATAAACCCCTTATATATGATATCAAGAGTCTGTACAGTCCGTATATGGACTGGGTGCCATACATGTTGTGTTGAGCTGAGGCACTGTATCTTGTTGCAATTTATGGGCTGGAATAAGTTAAACTGAGCCAATCTCCAGAACCTATACTCACAGTGGCACGGTGGTGCAGCAGTAGAGTTGCTGCCTTACAGCGCCAGAAACCCTGGTTCGATCCCGACTATGGGTGCTGTCTGTACGGAGTTTGTACGTTCCCCCCATGACCTGCGTGGGTTTTCTCCGAGATCTTTGGTTTCCTCCCGCACTCCAAAGACATACAGGTTTGTAGGTTAATTGGCTTGGTATAAATGTATATTGTTCCTAGTGTGTGTAGGTTTGGATCGCTGGTCGGTGCAACGTCGGTGGGCCGAAGGGCCTGTTTCCGCGCTGTATCTCTAAACTAAACTAAAACAAAACTAAACTGGCTGAGCTGGATGTGAGGGGCTTTCCCCACTGCGCACCTAGCACTCAGGTAACTTGTTGTGGATGGAGACTGGGTCTTAGACAGTGAGAGACCCTGTGCCTGAGAGATTTCTCTTGCCTACACAGCTGTAGACACAGCTTTGCCAGCAGTTAGACCTCTAATTGATTTGAATATTTTAAAAGATTCAATTTTGAATTTGTGGAATTCTCTGCCACAGAAGACAGTGGAGGCCAATTCACTGGATGAATTTAAAAGAGTGTTAGATAGAGCTCTAGGGGCTAGCGGAATCAAGGGATATGGGAGAAGGCAGGCATGGGTTACAAATTGTGGATGATCAGCCATGATCACAATGAAGGGCGGTGCTGGCTCGAAGGCCCAAATGGCCTCCTCCTGCACCTATTTTCTGTTTCTATGTTTCTATGACAGTATGTTTTAAACCAATGAATATTACTGAATAAGCAAAATTATCTATTGGAAAACATTAACCAAAAGCCTAGAAAACACAAATACTTGAACCTTGTGGGCTCTCAGATCATGTGGCAGGTTTCTGCTGGATCGGGGCCCAAGGGGAACATCTCAGCAGATGCTGGGGAGTCCCAGCAAGAGCAGGCTCTGTAAGGAACCCCCACACTTATCTGGATACTAACCCACCGACTTCCACAGTGATCTGGGCAGAAACCCACTGTCCTCCGCAGTTATCTAGACTACACCTCCTCCCACCCTGCCTCTTGCAAAGACGCTAACCACCACAGACTCCATTGCTTCTGCTCCCAAGATGAGGCCTGCCATTCTAGCCCAACCGCGATGTCCTCTTTCTTTAGTAAACGTGGTTTCCCCCACTGTCATCGATGGATTCCTCACCCGTCTGGACTCTTTCTTCCATAGTTCCGCCCTCGCTCCCCCTCCCCCCAGGGCAAAACAAGGGTAGAGTTCCCCTGGTCCTCACCATCTGCCCCACCAGCCTCCACATCCAAAATGTCATTCCCTGACATTACCGCCGCCTTCAAGGTGATTCCACCACCAGTAATACCTTCCCATCCCTTTCTGCCTTCTGTGGAGACTGCTTGCTCTGCAACTCTTTGGTTCACTTACCCCTTCCCACCCAAACCACCTCCTCCCCAGGTAGTTTCTCCTGCAGTCGCAGGAGATGTAACACCTGTCCCTATATCTCCCCCCTCACTTCCATCCATGGACCAGGCAGTCCTTCCAGGTGAGTCAGAGGTTCACACGCACCACCTCTAACTTCATTGTGTGCACTTTTGGTCTCCTAATTTGAGGAAGGACGTCCTTGCTATTGAGGCAGTGCAGCGTAGGTTCACGAGGTTAATCCCTGGGATGGAAGGACTGGCATGTGAGGAAAGATTGGAAAGACTGGGCTTGTATTCACTGGAGTTTAGAAGGATGAGAGGGAATCTTATAGAGACGTATAAAATCATAAAAAGACTAGACAAGCTAGATGCAGGAAAAATGTTTCCCAATGTTGGGGGAGTCCAGAACCAAGGGCCACAGTCTAAGAATAAAAGGGAGGCCATTTAAAATTGAGGTGAGAAGAAACGTTTTCACCCAGAGAGTTGTGAATTTGTGGAATTCTCTGCCACAGAAGTCAGTGGAGGCAAATTCACTGCATTAATTTAAAAGAGAGTTAGATAGAGCTCTAGGGGCTAGCGGAATCAAGGGATATGGGGAGAAGCAGGCACAGGTTACTGATTGTAGATGATCAGCCATGATCACAATGAATGGCGGTGCTGGCTTTAAGTGCCAAATGGCCTCCTCCTGCACCTATTTTCTATGTTTCTATGTTACTGCATCCAATGTTCCCCAAGCGACCTCCTTCAAGTGTAAACTTGATTATTGCATCACTGAACACTGGCACTCAGTGCACCAAGGCCTACTGGATCTCTCAGTTGCCAACCATTTTAACTCCCCTTCCCATTCACATACTGACCTTTCTGTCCTGGATCTCCTCCATTGTCAGAGTCAGGTCACATGCAAACTGGAGCAGCAGCATCTCATATTGGGTAGCTTACAACCCTACGATATGATCATTGAATTCTCCAATTTTAGTTAAGTAACCTACCGACCCCACCCACTCCCCATTTCTCCCCCTCACCTCCCCCCCGGTCCCTGTGCATGGCCTAGACAAAGCACCCATTCCTCACCTCATCCTCCTCCTCCTTCTCTTTTGCTGATATTCCTTCATCTAGCTTCGCAATCCGTACCTCTTCTATCCCCACTAACACCTTTTGTCTTTTCATCTCGAGCCTTTGTCCAACCATTTATCAACCCCCTCCCCTCACCTGGAACCACCTATCACTTTCCGGGCTTAGTCCTACCTCTCCTCTCTTCCAGCTTTTACCACACCCCACACATCTCAATCAGTCTGAAGAAGGGTCCTAACCTGAAATGTCACCTATGCATGTTTTCAGTGATGCTGCCTGACCTGCTGAGTTATTTCAGCACTTTGTGTCTTTTTTCCTAGTGATTACATAGGCAGCGCATGCTGGCAAATTAACCCCTGGCTTTGCCAGTATATCCCAGACCACTGCACAGGCTAGTTCTTTATAATCACAACGCAGCGGATATATCTTCAGAATTCAGTTTTAGTTTAGTTTATTGTCACGTGTATCGAGGTACAGTGAAAAGTTTTTGCCGCGTGCTATCCTGTCAGCAGAAAGACAATACGTGATTAGAATCGATCCATTTACAGCATTTTGATACATGATAAGGGAATAATGTTTAGCGCCAGGTAAGGCCAGCAAAGTCCGATCAAGGATATTCACCAAAGAGGGGGATAGTAGATTAGGACTGCTCTCTGGTAGTGGTAGGATGATTATCTCTGTAACAAAACTGATGGTAAGATGTCAAACACTGGAGTTTTATGTCTAATCTATATTACAGAACTGTGTGTAACATGCAAGTGCAAATTATGAAGCAGAGCTTTGTGTAATACGTCCTGTATAACAGCACTGTGAGATTATATTTTCATGCACTCAATGCATGACAATACAACACCAATTTCTGACAAATCCCAGCACGGATATGAAACAGAACTTGTATCTTTCAGCAACGCATAATGCCGAGTGGTTTGTGATGGGTCACAGTGTGATCTACCACCCAGATTTTGTGGTTGAAATGAGAACAAAACTGTCAGCGCCTTGTAAAACATACTGCAGCACGTGCAGTTAAAGTGTGTGAGTCCAAGCATGCACTATTACTGTGCAGATCCTGGAGTCAGTGATAGGCCACACCTCTCCAAGGCGTGCTTTCTAGTTCTAACAGATGAAAAACGAATCCAAAATTGATGAGAACTTCTAATTAACACCTCCTGTGGAGATGTGTGGGAAGGAACTGCAGATGCTAGTTTAAACCGAAGATAGACACAAAATGCTGCAGTAACTCAGCGGGACAGGCAGCATCTCTGGATGGAAGGAATGGGTATCCAGAGATACTCGATTTATTCACAAAATGCTGGAGTAACTCAGCAGGTCAGGCAGCATCTCGGGAGAGAAGGAATGGGTGACGTTTCGGGTCGAGACCCTTCTTCAGACTGAAGAAGGGTCTCGACCCGAAACGTCACCCATTCCTTCTCTCCCAAGATGCTGCCTGACCTGCTGAGTTACTCCAGCATTTTGTGAATAAATCGATTTGTACCAGCATCTGCAGTTATTTTCTTATCCAGAGATACTCATTCTATCCAGAGATGCTGCCTGGCCCGCTGACTTACTCCAGCATTTTGTGTCTACCTCCTGTTGAGATGTTAAGCTTTCTTGAACAAAAAAGAAATTAGTTTATCATGGTTAGAAATACTGCTGAACCAACCTCTTTGGCCCTGCAAAGGCAATATTGCAATGATGGAATTGATTAATTTATCCATTCTAAGTTTAATACTGTGGGGATGCAAGTCTTAATGGTCACCCAGTGGTCAAACTATCTGGTGGTGATGTGGAAGGCCCCATGTTATTGGCCTAACTTACCCTGAACACCAATAGGGTCTTTAGGAGTGGAACGAAGAGCCCAGGTCTTAAAGTCTGTAGAGCCCGACCTTCAGCTTTGCTGGCTGTCAAAGGCAGATAAAACAAAAGTAATTTCAATTAAAAAATGGAAAAAAGTATTTTTAGCTCCAAACGCCATAAATACATACAGATAACAGAGTAATTAAAAATGATTTAAGATAACATTACTTCATTGTCTGCAATCAGTGTCCAAGAGTACTGGGACTTACCATAGGATGTAAGGAAAATGTTCCTTTTATTTGAAGATTGGTTTTGTTGCATTAACTTCCAGCCCAATTACATTTGTGTGATCCAGCCTTATTTTCACTTTCTGAAAATTGATCAGAACGCACTTCTGTTATCTCCTGGGTTCACAACTGGTAGTGTTAAATTTTCAATGTGATTGGTTGCCAATACTAATTGATGATGCTAGACTAGAACTGACATCAGGAGAGTTCAAATCAAAGCTACTAGAGGAAAAAGATGGACCACTCTGTTGAAATCGCCTATAATGAAGTGCAGTATGCAAAGGAGCCATTTTAGTAGGCAAAACCTGCCATTCGTTATGCCTCTCGCAGTGTAATCAGTGTTTTGGGGGAGCAGTATGTATGATGATACCATTAAAATGCAGAATATATCTCATCTTATCAATTCACAGATTTTTGTTATTTTTATTTTTAAATGTTTCTGCAAGTTTCTGCCTCCTAAAATGGTGCCATGACGTACTACTGTTTTTAAGGTCGAGTGGTCTATCTTGCTCCTCTAGTATCTTTAGTTCAAATCCACAATGTGGAATGTTTGTTCCTTTTGGGCAGTTTTGCACAAGCTCAGCAGTGAATACCAGACCCAGGCCAGTGTAACATGACTAGAACAGTTATAACGGTTATCTCTCAATGCAATCTATAGAACTTACAGTCATATATATTAGTGTAATGTAGATTGAAAAAGTAATATATATCAGGGTAATGTATATTACAAAACTGCGTTGTAATCTATTTAGCCCATCTGCGTGCTATACACGTTCCAATATAATACATCAGACAGATCAAGCTGATCTGTTATATTCCAGTGTAATCAATGGAGCAGAGCCTTGTGTGATATAGTGGTGTGTTACATTGGTTCAAAACAAGTCCAGAATGAAGCGTGGATAGGACAGGTTTATAGGGATATGAGCCAACCTCAGGCAGGTAGGACTAGTGTAGCTGGGGACTTGTTGGCCGGTGTGGGCAAGTTGGGCCGAAGGGCCTGTTTCAACGCTGTGTCATTATATGACTCTATGATACAGTAAAACTCTGATGTTCCAGCACCCTCGAGACTTTGGAGGTGCTGGACTGGCAGATTTCTGGACTGTTGGATGTTATTCCTATTAATACCCAAATATACTATAATTTCACCTTTTCACATTACATTGTGGTATAATAAATGTTCCAGTGAACCTGGTGAGTTTGAAGGGAGCAGGAAATTAACAAGCACCTCGGACCTATGCTCCAGCCTCACACCCAGTGAGAACACAGGGGCAGGTGTCAGCCCACCAGTTTAGATCATTTATAAACATGAAAACACTGCGTTCCATCCCCTCCTGTGGCTGAATGATACACATTGTGAATGCACGAGTTAACCACTTCAGCCTCATGAAGATGAGGGTGTTATTATTGTCGTCTCTCTGTTAAACTATTGCCAAACGATCGTATGAGTTATTATTAAAAGAAAGTTGCAAGTACCATAAATTGGAAGATAAAACAGAAAATGTTGAAGGTCAGTCGGTCAGGTCGCATTGATGTGGGGTCCTGGACCTGAAACTTCTAGGATTTCTCCTCCTTTAGGAGCTGCCTGACCCGCCGAGTCTTTGAGGCATTTTCTGCTTTTTCTTCCAATAGCCATACTTTTTTGTGATTGTATCTTGAATGGCCACTTAGCAAACAGTTTTGGTGATTCACAGTGAGAGACTCCAGAATTGCCACCCTCTTGTCTGCTAGTTAGTCTCAAAATGTTTGGAATAGATTAGTAAAACTGGACATGAGTTCCATCCCTCTCCCTGGCAACTGAAACTGAATCAGCAAAACGCCTCAGTGTTTGTGCGTAAGGGTTTTGAGGATTTCGAAAGAGAGATAATCAATGACGGCTGATATATTTCCAGATCGGAAAGGTGTGTGATTTGGAGGATGGTTTTCCCCTGCACCTGATGCCTTTATCTTCTTGGTGTTCGAGGTGGCAGGTTTGGGAGAAGTGGTTGGATCAGCCGAGGTGAGCAACTGCAGCCACTGTGCGGTGGCAGTGGAGGGCGTGAATGTTCAGGGTGACGGGCTGCATTGTCCTGGGTGGTTCGAGCTTCTTGAGTGTTGTTGAGGGCAAGTGAAGAGAACCCCATCACATGTGTAGGAAGGAACTGCAGATGCTGGTATAAACAGAAGATAGACACAAACTACTAGAGTAACTCAGCGGGACAGGCAGCATCTCTGGAGAGAAGGAACGGGTGACGTTTCGGGTCGAGATCATTCTGAAGAAGGGTCTCGACCCGAAACATCACCCATTCCTTCTCTCCAGAGATGCTGCCTGTCCTGCTGAGTTTCTCCAGCATCTTGTGTCTAACTTCGGTACCCCATCACATTCCTGCCTTGCACTTTGTGGATGGTGGAAAGGCTTGGTATGTCATTCACTGTGGGATGCTTATCCTCTGAGCTAGTCTTGTTACAGAATTATGTAGCAAGTCCAGATGGATTTCATGTCAATGGTGACTTCCCTGGCTATTGATGATGGGGGACTCAGCAAAGGCAGTGCTACTGACGAGTAAGGTTCGAATCTCTCCTTCAATCATCTTCTTGCTAAACTGTCCGTGTGCGTACTCATTGGATATCAATGTTGATTTTGTACCTATGTGTGGATATATCTCAATGTAATAAATTTGACCGATTAAAGAAAATATAGCAAGGTTTAACCTGTCAAACAGAAGTGTATGATATAAATGGCATGATATAGGATGTCGCATTGGATATAGGACTTCGATTGCAACACAATCTTGGGCAATGTAAATGACAAAACTACCAGAGCTCTCACATTGTGAAGTATTTAACAGGGCACAGTGCTTTGTATCTTGATATAATCCGCATACATTGGTCAGTGGCAAATGCATTTATTCAAAGTGCCTACCTTATTCCAGTATAAATTATGAAGCAGGTATCTACTTATTATAATTTTATATAATTTGCATAACAGAAGTGTGGAAATTTATTCCAATGTTAGTCTATATGCCCTCATGACTCCTTGATCTTGCCACTATATTAAAAAATGGTAGTCTATCACAAATTAATCTATATTACAGAGATGTTAAATGATACATTCTAAAGTAATTGATGTAGTGGTGTTTGGGATGAGATATTTCAGAAATCGGTATATAAACAGAACTTGGCCTGTTATAAAGAATTTTAGTGTGCAGAACTGTGTTATCAGTAAGCCATCAGTTGCATCCATGTGTCCTGTATCCTAATGCAATTAATATTAAGGTTCAATTAGTTATACCTTATATATATTGTAATTAACTGAAAGTGGGGTGATATGTATACCAGTATAAATGGTTTTACAGCAAGTGATATATCCAATCAATGCAATCAATATAACTATCATTTATGTAGAAGATAGACACAAAATGCTGGAGTAACTCAGCGGGTCAAGCAGCATCTCTGGAGAGAAGGAATGGGTGACGTTTCGGGTCAAGACCCTTCTTCAGACTGAGAGTCAGGGGAAAGGGAAATGAGAGACGGTGATATTGAGAGATATACTGTAGAACAAGTTAATGAAAGATATGTGTTCAGGTTGAATCCACAAAATGTAGCTGTGTGACATATTGGTGTGATTTGTAAAACCGAACACGCAAAATATCTTAGCTAGGTGTCAGAAGTAAAATATTGCCTTGCCTTCTATGTCTAATATATATATAACAGAACAATCTATGAATTATATTGGTTGGACTATTCCAGATTACCGAACTATGTATGATGTTTTCAAGAGAGAGTTAGATTTAGCTCTTAGGGCTAAAGGAATCAAGGGATATGGGGAAAAAGCAATAATGGGGTACTGATTTTAGATGATCAGCCGTGATCACATTCAATGGCGGTGCTGGCTCGAAGGGCTGATTGGCCTACTCCAGCACCTATTTTTCTATGTTTCTATGTTTTCTATGTTTCTATTCAGCCAGTGTGAACTGTATAACATATTTCTGGGTGATATATTCCAATGTAATGTGTAAAACAAGATGATGCTTGATGTAAATGATTGCCTGATATATAATATAATGATGTGACATATTACTTCATATACAGCTTAAAATAGGTAATTATGTTTTTATTCAGTATTATCTACGCCTGAAACCTTTGCAGGCTCTGAGTGATAAACGCAAGGGTGAACCTTCAAACCATGTGTTATACATCCTGATGTAATCAATGTAACAGAGCTGTACATTTTATATCCTGATTTCATGTTTACCAGCTATGGTATATCACAAATAATCTAACTAATGGAACTGTTTGGAAAACATTCCCATTAATCTACATAACAGAATCGTTCAGAATTTATCCAAGTGTAATCCGTACAACAGAATGATAAATGTATGTGTAGTCTATTTTTGGACATGCTCTTAATAATCTGTACAACAAGGCCTTGGGCGAAATCCTTCCATGTAATCTACACAACAGAAGTGCAAGTTATTTATCAAAGTGTAATTTATATGACAGTGCCTTTATATGTATTCCAACATAGTTCATATAATATGACTGAAAGTCATGTATCACCATTGCAGAGCTGTGGGTAATAATCTTTCAGCCTGATCTTTAAAAGATAACAAACATTAATGGAAACCAGTGTAATTTAATTAAAGAACTGTGTTTGATATATCGCAATGTAACTTACAAAACTGAGCTGTGAGCGATGCATTGCAGAGTAATCACAACTGAAGATAGATACAAAATGCTGGAGTAACTCAGCGGGACAGGCAGCATATCTGGATAGAAGGAATGGGTGACGTTTCGGGTCGAGACCCTTTTCAAACTGAGAGTCAGGGGAGTGGGAAATATAACTGTCCACAACTGAACTGCTTGTGGATATTATTTAAGAGTACTATGAGTGAGATTTGTTTATGCCAATGACATAATATATATCAGTGTACTCCATACCTTTGTTGATCTATGGATCATAAATATAGTACTACATAGTCTTGGTAAAATGACAGGTGTGACTAATGCATCACTTTAATGTCTTTATGTATACTAACCATGTGACAATGACTTTGTGTAACACCATGAATAATTCTGAATGTCTGAGGCTCTCAGTAGCATTCACCTGTGACAAGTGTTGTCAGTCTGGTCTTTGTCTCAGCTTGTCAGCAGAGTTTGCTCTGGACACTCCATTCACACCTTGAAGTCCTGTAATGTTACCGGTTCCGCAGTGAAGGGTCCAGGCAGCTTTCCCTTTGAGATCACTCTCAGAGAACTGCCTCAGCTGTGTGTTCTTGCTTAAACGTCATTAATGACACAATCACCTGAAGAATCTCTGTGTAAAATACCTCAGTGCAAATAATTATGCAGAACTATGAATGGATCTTCCTTTGATGCAGCAGTGTAAATTATGTAATAAAATTCTAATATTCACACTAGAATTTGATATCAATTGTATATGACAAAATCAGGTGTGATCAAACAAGGCAGATATTTGGAATGGACTATATATTCTATTCTACATTGGGCGTCATCCCCTTTTATCTCTGTGTCTCCCTCTCCCCTGACTCTCAGCCTGTAGAAGGGTCCCGACCCGAAACATCACCCATTCCTTCTCTCCAGAGATGCTGCCTGTCCCGCTGAGTTACTCCAGCATTTTGTGTCTATATTTCCAATATTTTAGGTGAATGGGAGGTATCCCAAATTCATCAATGTGCCTCAGAACATGAATTAAGTCTCCAAATATGTAACTAAAATAGAAAAGATAGATATGTTGGAAGGAACTGTAGATTCTGGTTTACACCGAAGATAGACACAAAATGCTGGAGTAACAGCGGGACAGGCAGCATCTCTGGATTGAAGGAATGGGTGATGTTTTGGGTCGAGTGCCTTCTTTCAGATATTGAAAGATAGGTTCCAGTCTAACTATATAACAGAACCGTTTATGATCTGTCTGAGTGTAATCAATGACCTGCAATGGCTGGTGGTGAAACCCATCTCCTTCAGCAAAATAAACCACTCGCCCTTCCCTGACCTGCCCCTTACGTGTATCCTCAGGCAACACTAGTGATGTTGACTCTTAACAGTGTTCTAAGATGACCTGGCAAACTACTTGGCAGAATGACAACTGGGATGGGCATACATGCTATCTTACCAGTGGTGCTGGCAGCCAGTAATCAGATAATGCTGTTTATCTGAGTACTGACTACCATTATGCAGATTTAAATTGGTGCTAACGACTTGAATCTGAACTTCAACATTTTTCTCCCATAAATTTGGATTTGTTAAGCCTTGATGATTGAATTGTGGCTAAGCGTTTAATGGAAAAACAAGATATTGTTACTGTTGGACCCCTTTTTTGTAAAATATGTATGGATTGTTTTCCCTTGTCAACGCTTAAAATGTTATAATTTAAAAATTTGTAAAATTCAAATACCGTTTCTTTATATTTCAGTTTTATCGCGATCTCATGTAAGTGTCCAAACCTTTCTGTAAGATGTTTAAAAGTTAAATAAAGTCTCCGTTTTTTGCTTCTTAGTTTGTGGTTTGTGAATTCTTCAACCCGAAGGGCTACTTAGCCAGCATAATAATTTGACTGCAAAGATAGACCCAAAATGGTGGAGTAACTCTGGCAGCATCTCTGGAGAGAAGGAATGGGCCTGGTTACCTCATGTTAAATCCAGGCAGAATAGGGGAAGTGCCACTAAATGTCCATTTTTTTGTGGGCCGCTTTTATTCACAGTCACCTTTGATGTCCCTTTGCAACAAACCTGAAAACCAGGACCTTTGCATCAGGAGTGTGTTTCAGACATCCAGAGAGCAGAACAGTGACCACAATTTCTGTGCGTGACCTCATTTAACTGCATGGAGTCACCTATAACAGATCTGGTTTTTACACAATGCAATTATAGATTTGTGAATTATATGTCCTTGTGAAATCTGTGCAGCAGAGCTGGGAATGATTTGTTCCCCATATAATCAACTTGTATATCCAATCAAAGTTCAAAACTCTAAATCTGAGGTATATCAATGCAAAATCTGTACAACCAAATGATGTGAAATTTCCAATGTTAGCTTTACACAGCAGTATTTGAGATGTCTCAGTCTTTGTTCTGAGTAACTTCTCTGACTGCCCAGACTGGGACATACAGATATTGGAGCATGGAATCATGCCTTAGACTCAAGAACAGTTAGTCCATACTGACATGTAGTTTCATGAATACAACAACATGCAGAGATCTCACATAAACTGCTACGAGTGGTGAGCCCCCACCATACTTCATATTGATAGATAACTGAGTGATTCACCTCGATATGTTCAGGGCTTGTATAGCTGCTGTCTCACAGCTCCAGTGACCTGGATTTAATCTTGGCCTCTAGTGCTGTTTGTGTGGACTTTGCATGTTCTTTCTACAGCTTTGTGGGGTTGTCCGTGGGAGCTCTGGTTTCCTCCCACATCTCAAAGACATGTCGGTTGCCAGGTTAATTAGCTGCTGCAAATTGCTACTACTGAGTGGATGGGTGGTGGAACCTGGGGAAAGTTAAAGGGAATGTGGGGAGAATCAAAAGGGACGAGTGCAGGAACAGAGTAAGTGGATGGTTGATGGCTGATGGGAGTTTCTCTACTGTTAGAAGCTCAACACCATCATGAGGTGACATATCCTAATATAATCTACTTAACCCTGATGCCTGAGGCAGTCCAATAACCCTTGTTCAGTAGCATTGACTGGCAAATCCCAATGAATTCTACGCGTGTGTGTCTGTGTGAGTGTACATGCGTACCTTATATCCCAATGTTAGGCAGACACAAAATGCTGGAGTAACTCAGCGTGGCAGGCAGCATCTCTGGAGAGAAAGAATGGGTGATGTTTTGGGTCGGGACTCTTCCTCAGACTCTCGACCCAAAATGTCACCCTTCCTTCTCTCCAGAGATGCTGCCTGTCCTGCTGTTCCTCCAGCATTTTGTGTCTACCTTCGATTTAAACCAGCATTTGCAGTTCTTTCTACACACATCCTAATATTACCTTTCCTTGCCAGAGAAGATCAATTGGTGCGGCGCGGTGGCGCAGCAGTAGAGTTACTGCCTTCCAGCGCCAGAGACCCGGGTTCGATCCCGACTACGGGTGCTGTCTGTACGGAGTTTGTACGTTCTCCCTGTGACCGTGTGGGTTTTCTTCGAGATCTTTGGATTCCTCCCACACTCCAAAGACCTATAGGTTTGTAGGTTAATTGGGTCTCTATAAAAGTAAAATTGTCCTTAGTGTGTGCAGGATTGTGTTAATGTGGGGGGATTGCTGGATAAACCAGCTAAAAGACAGGTCTGGAGCGAACAGTGGCAGATATTCAAACCGCTGATCGTTAATACTCAATAACATCTTATCCCAATTAAAGAGAGGGATTCCATGAGAAAGAGACACAATCTGGATAATTTATTGGAGAAACACAGGAGAGTTGCCAGCACTCAGTGGAGGGCTCGCTAGGGGTTGGAAGGATGTGGCTGCAGATATAGAGGGCTCTTTGTTTAAAATCTTTCTACCTGTAACTCTGGGAGATTACACGAAGAGCAAAAAGTAGCCAAAGTGACTTGTTCAAGAAATGAGAACGGCAGAAGGCAGGGACCGACAGGCCATCTGGTTCAACAGCTACAGTTAGAGTTTAGTTTATTGTCACGTGTACCGAGGTACAGTGAAAAAACATTGTTGCGTGCTAACCAGTCAGCAGAGAGACAATGCATGATTACAATCGAGCCATTTTCAGTGGACAAATACCTGATAAGGGAATAATGTTTAGTGCCAGCTAATTATTGCCATGATGCTAGAATCCATAATTAAAGGGGAAGCAACTAATCATTTATGATCAGTGAATATAATAATAGCCAGTTGATATGTTTTATGAAAGGTAAATCACGTTTGACAAATTTGCTTGAAATCTTTGAGGATGTCACAGGGAGAGTCGATAGAGGGGAACCTGTCAGTGAAATGTATTTAGTATTCCAAAAGGCATGATTAGGTGCCACATAAGAAGCTGGTGAACAAATGAAAAGTCCATGGAATTTCAGGAAGAGTGTTAGCATGGTTTGAAGCTGGTTGCCTCATTAGTGGAATTAATGGGTCCTTTTCAGTTGGAGGGATGTAAGTAGTGATTGTTACCCCAGGTATTGATTTTTGGCCTTCAATTGTGCACTATTTGTATTAATGGAGGAAGGCACAGTATGTAAGGTTGGTGCTGATACAAAAATACGTGACAGGACTTGTTTTGTTTCTGCATCAGGATACAGATAGATGGAGTGAGTGGGCAAATGGAGTTTGGAAGTGGGGAAGTGTGAGGCCATTCACTTCAGTAAGGAGAATCAGTACACTGCAGGAACAGGCCATTCGGCCCGCAATCAAAAGGCAGATATTATCTAAATGGAGCGAGACTGCATGAGAGTGTAGTTCAGAGGGATCTCGGTTTTCTAACACATGAATCACAAAAAGCTAGAAGGCCAGTCTAATGAGTATTTCAGAAGGCAAACAGCACTTTGGCCTTTATTGCTAAGAACTTGAAGTTGAAGAATATTGAGCTTTTGGGCAGTTGCACAGAACATTTCACACCTGGAATACTGCTTGCAGTTTTGGTTCCTTTCCATAAAAAAACACATAGTAACATTGGAGGCAGTCCAAAGGAGATGCATCAAACAAGGAAACAAGATAAGAGGCTGGTTATTTAAAGTTGAGGTACGTGGAAACGTCTTGTCACAGAGAATGGGTGAATCTCTGGAATTCTCTGCATCACGGGAGGTGGAACATTGGAAGTACATTAAAAAAGTGGAGTTGGAGTAATATTTGATAGATAGAGGAATAGAAGGGTGTGGAGAAATGGAATAGAAGATGAGATAATAGTCAAGTCAAGTCAATTTTAATTGTATAGCACATTTAAAAACAACCCACGTTGACCAAAGTGCTGTACATCAGTTCAGGTACTAAGAAACGAACTAATAGACAATAGACAATAGACAATAAGTGCAGGAGTAGGCCATTCAGCCCTTCGAGCCAGCACCACCATTCAATGTGATCATGGCTGATCATTCTCAATCAGTACCCCGTTCCTGCCTTTTCCCCATACCCCCTGACTCCACTATCCTTAAAAGTTCTATCTAGCTCCCTCTTGAATGCATTCAGAGAATTGGCCTCCACTGCTGATGTGAGCAGGGAGCCATGGTCATATTTAATGTCGAGGTTGGGGGAGCCTGGTCACATCCTCCTGCTCCGATGGTCTCATGTACAATAAAGTGATGTCATGCTTGAATACAATAAATAACACAAGTAATTAATCACATGGAGCAGAAAACACTCATCTGGGCAGATAGCATCACGGAACAGAAGCAGTTAACATTTCAGGCCAGAGTGTTTCATCAAGTAACATCATTAATGGACATTTAGCATCAGAATTTTTTTGCAACTCAAATCTTAGACCAGGAGTATGTTTCATCAATTTATACATAAAATAGTGGTTTATTCTAAACTTTACAAGCTGATCAACCATCAATTTATTGTTCTTCATGCAGGTAGCTGAAGATCAATGGCAGATAAGCTTTGTCGATTCCTAAGGTTCCTTGGAATTAGTGGTCCATCGTGAGCAAATTGGGCAGCATACAACCCCAGCGGTATGAATATTGATTTATCTAACTTCAAGTAACCCTTGTATCCCCTCTCTCTCCATCCCTCCCCCACCCAATTTGTTGTACGAGCTTCAAAGCCGTCTTGTTGAGTCTCATTGTCTGTAACTCGTTTTCACCTAGCACACAGCTAACATTGGCATGTACCCTGTATCATCGTTACTTTTTTGCATACCTATCATTCATTTGTTCTATATCTCTCTATATCATATCATATCATATCATATATCATATCATATATATACAGCCGGAAACAGGCCTTTTCGGCCCTCCAAGTCCGTGCCGCCCAGTGATCCCCGCACATTAACACTATCCTACACCCACTAGGGACAATTTTCACATTTACCCAGCCAATTAACCTACATACCTATCTGTCATATCTCTCTATATGTCGGTATCTCTCATTTCCCTTTCCCCTGACTCTCTGTCTGAAGAAGGGTCTCAGCCCAAAACATCACCTATTCCTTTTCTCCAGCGATTCTGTCTGACCCGCTGAGTGACTCCAGCTTTTTGTGTTTATCTTCAGCCTGAAATGTGAGCAAATGATCATCAGCAGCTAATCCACACAATTTATCCTGAGTGTTACATACTACTAAACACTTATAGATAGATAAGTTTATTTGTCATTCCACTCCTTACAGATCATGCAACGAATGGGACGAAACAGAGTGCCTTCGGGGGCCATGGTGCAATACAAATGCAAGACATATAGACAGGGGATGACAATGCAGTACAATACAATACAGTACAATACAATTAGACAGTGCAATACAATACAATACATATTGACAGGGGATCAAAGCATGTAAAAGGTAAAAGGTAATGCATTGCCGAACACTGAGCAATATTTCAATGTCACCTTGCCTTGCCAGGAACGAACAAGATTTGAGAAGCTCAATACCAATGATCCTCCCACAGCCTATACTCTAGTGAGGGGAAGTGGAATTATGCTTGAACGTGATAAATAACCGATGGATAATAATAATAGAGCAGAAAACATTGGAAACACTCATCAGGTCAGGTAAGACCACAGAGGAGAAACAGATTAAATATTACAGGACATTGATGTCTCCTAATAAATTCCTTGCGGAAAAAGTGGGAATAATATACCTCAATAATTTCTACATAGGATAACTAGGATTGATGTATCATGATAATTTCTTTGCATAAAAACTAGGAATGATATATCCTAATAATTTCTGCAGAGCAGAACTCTGTGGTATCTTTGCTCCACAAGGATCATTGCAGGGACCTTTGCTGTCTGCTGCATTCATTAATGATCTGGATACGAATGTAGGAAGATTGGCGCTGTTATTTATAGTGAGGAAAGTAATCTTTGGCTATTGAACAATATTGATGGGCAGAGGAATAGTACAAGGAATTTCATCCTGAAATCCCATGAAGCACTTTATTTTGGAGGACTAATAAGGCCAGGATATATGGATTTATAGGCCCTCCCAAAATATAAAGGACCTAAGAGATCCTGGTGTATATGCTTAAGGATACCTGAAGACAGTAGCACAGGTAGACATGGTTCATGAAGCGTATAGGATATTTCTTTCATTAGTCAGACCCAGACAAGGTGGGACAATTGTACTGTCTGAGGCAATGACTCCATGATTCTATGACTCAATAACTCTGTGCTGGCAATAGATTCGTAGAGCAGAAATAATAAAAGCAAATGGCGTGCTGGTCTTCATAGTGAGAGAATATGAGAACAGGAGCAGAGTAATTCTTGATGCAATTGTAAAGACACTTGGTGAGACCTTTAGTGTTGTGTGCCATTTTAATCTCACTATTTAAGGAAGGAAGTTCTTGCAATGGAGAGAGTGAGATGAATGATCACCAGTCTAATCCTTCCGATCGCAGCACTGACATATGAGGAGAGATTGGGACAATTAGGCTGGATTTAAACTCACTGGAGTTTAAATACGATATCATTCTTAGGGTGAAAGGCCTCAAGAAACAGAACACTGAATGTGAATGATCAGCTACAATCATATTGAATGATGGAGCAGGTCTGAAGGGCTAAATGGCCTACTCCTGCTCCTATTTTTCCATGTTTCCATTCATGAGGAATATACCCAAATAAATTTTGAACAGCAGAATTGAAAAGGATATATCTCAGCTAATTCTTTGAAGAATTGTGGATGATGTATCTCAATGGATTTCATGTATAAGAACTGTGAGTGATGTATCCCAACAAAGTCTTGATATAACAGAATTGGGAATGATGCATTCTACATAACAGATCAATGAGGGATATATCACAATACATCGTGAACAGAATCACAACGGGAACATTTCATGCTGATCTATAATGATAGATTTAAGCAACATTTATTCCAGAGTAATTCTGACAGAACTTAGACACGACGTTTAATTCCCTCCGTGTGCTGCAATCTCGTGGATCTGACTGGAATACACTGATAATAGACAATAGGTGCAGGAGTAGGCCATTCGGCCCTTCGAGCCATTCAATGTGATCATGGCAGATCATTCACAATCAGTACCCCATTCCTGCCCTCTCCCCATACCCCCTGACCAGAGTTTAGTCTGGTTTAGTTTAGTTTAGTTTATTGTCACGTGTACCGAGGTACAGTGAAAAGCTTTTGTTGCGTGCAAACTAGTTGGCGGAAAGACAATACATAATTACAATTGAGCCATCCACAGTGTACAGATGTATGAAGGGTACAATGTGAATAATGGTTAGTGCAAGATAATGTCCAGTAAAGTCTGATCAAAGATAGTCTGAGGGTTTCCAATGAGGTAGATAGTAGCCCAGGACTGCTCTTTAGTTGTTGGTTGGATGGTTCAGTTGCCTGATTACAACAGCTGTTCTACCTTTGTTGTGCCTCAAGAGCATGGTGAATTGAGCCAATTATTCAATTAGTTTAAAACATTAAATATTTATTTGGCGCCAAATTTCCTACAATGCATGTGTTTCAGCAAGGCAAGTGGCAAGCGGTAATGGAACAGTTTACAGACTTCTGGCTAACCAAAAATATGTAACCTCACCAATGATCTTTCTATTATCCTTCAAGCAGGCAGTTGCAGATAAGATTCATCAGCAACTGAGGGTCTGCAGCAGCAATGATGCGCTGTCAACTAAGATGCCTCCACAGCTCGGACATGGCTGAATTAACATTCACTGGCAGCTGGGATTCATCAACGTCATGAGGGAACTGTAAGTGTTATAAACTGATATCATCTACATAGCAAATGGATAATATATCGGAGTGTGAATTCTTGGACTGTCTGTGCTATGTACTAGTTTTCCCTGACAGAAAGGACGTGACTTCAGAACCTCCATCTCCACCAGCCTCTGCCCTGGTGGATTGGAATTAATTGAATGACTTGTTCTTTAGGCTCCCAATAAACCATGTCAGAATAAATTGCTTAATTTAAGGATTTCACCATTTATCCAGCTTCAGATGTCGACATCTGCATAAGTCCCACTTCAGATCAGATCAGATCAGATCATTCAATGAAAGACAAGTGAATATTAGAGATATTTACGTACACAGAAGCGACAGAACTGACATTATACCTCATGAACTCACCAACAGTCGGCCTGTTGTCCATTAAACAGGCAGGCTCAGGTGATCAGCAACAACAAATCATCAACACAGAACAAAGAATAGTACAGTACAAGAACAGAATCATTGACCCACTATATCTGTGTTGAACATGATGCCAAGACACATCACATCTTCCTCCACATAAGTTATATCCCTCCATTCCCTGCATATCCATATGCCTATCTAAAAGCCTCATAAATGCCCCTGTTGTATCTGTCTTCCCCACGACCCCTGCAGCCCACTCCACACCACTATTACACTGTAAAAACCTTGCCCTGCACATCTCCTTTACACCTTGCTCCTCTCACTTTAACGTATCTGCTTCAACCACCATCCCCGACAGCCCCATCACCATCCCCCACAGCCCATCACCATCCCCCACAGCCCCATCACCATCCCCCACAGCCCCATCACCATCCCCCACAGCCCCATCACCATCCCCCACAGCCCCATCACCATCCCCCACGGCCCCAACACCATCCCCCACAGCCCCATCACCATCCCCCACAGCCCCATCACCATCCCCCACAGCCCCATCACCATCCCCACAGTGTCAACACCATCCCCCACAGCCCCATCACCATCCCCCACAGTGTCAACACCATCCCCCACAGCACCATCACCATCCCCCACAGCCCCATCACCATCCCCCACAGCCCCATCTTCCTCCCCCACAGCCCCATCACCATCCCCCACAGCCCCATCACCATCTCCCACAGTGTCAACACCATCCCCCACAGCACCATCACCATCCCCCACAGCCCCATCACCATCCCCCACAGCCCCATCACCATCCCCCACAGCGCCAATACCATCCCCAACAGCGCCAACCACTATCCCCCGCAGCCCCATCACCATCCCCCACAGCCCCATCACCATCCCCCACAGTGCCATCACCATCCCCCACGGCCCCAACACCATCCCCCACAGCCCCAACACCATCCCCCACAATGCCATCACCATCCCCCACAGTGCCATCACCATCCCCCACAGCCCCAACACCATCCCCCACAATGCCATCACCATCCCCCACAGTGCCATCACCATCCCCCACAGCCCCAACACCATCCCCCACAGCCCCAACACCATCCCCCACAGTGCCAACACCATCCCCGGCAGCCCGTTCCAGGCACTCACTATCCTCTGTGTAAAAAAACTTCACTGCACATCTTTGCCCCTCTCACCTTAAAGCTATGACCTCTAATATTTGAGTTTTCAATCCTGGAAAAAAGATTCTACATCAATATCCAGCTGTCATCTCCCAATAACATTAAGAAACATTTAATGGATGGCAAGATTCATCAACATCTAACTTTAATCAACTGCGGAGACTCATCAGGAGTTGGTGGAGATTGGCTTCCAGCGTTCATTGGGCGCTAAAGTTGTCCACTGATCAGGGACTTAGGTTTAACCAGAACAAAGGCCCATTGTCAAGAATGATACTCGTTCTCACCTTGGCCACTGCTAACAATGGCCTGTTTCCTTTATCATCGTTACTTTTGTGCATATCTTTCTTTCATTTGTTCTGTATCTCTCTATATCTTTTGTTTCTCTTTCCCCTGACTCTCAATCTGAAAAAGGGTCTAGACCCGAAACGTCACCTATTCCTTTTCTCCAGAGATGCTGATTGACACGCTGAGTTACTCCAGCTTTTTGTGTCCATGTTTGATTTAAACCTGCATCTGCAGTTCCTTCCTACATATGATTCATTGTCAGCTGACCATGAGTGGAGTGTTGAGGGTCATTGATGTTCTGTTAGGATCCATCCACTTCAAAGGTCAGCACCCATGCAGATTCTCATTCAATTCTTCGACAGATTAAAAGGAACTGAACTTCATTAGCTGCTGACTTTTTATGGACCCTTCACAGGGGTTGTCTTTGGTCACTTTTAGTTTAGTTTAGTTTAAAGATATAGTACAGATACGGGCCCTTTGTCCCAACGAGTCCACGCTGAGCAACGATCACCCATTCTATCCTGTACACTAGGGCCAATTAACCTACAAACCTGCATGTCTTTGGCATTTGGAAGGAAACCGGAGCACCCGGAGAAAACCCAGATGGCCACAGGTAGAACATACAAACTCTGCACAAACTCTGGCTCCTTCTTGGGCCACACAGTGGTGCAGTAATACAGTTGCTGCCTGACAGCACCAGAGACCCACCTTCAGTCCTGACCTTGGGTGTGGCCTGTGCGCAGTTTGTACCTTCTCCCTGTGACCACGTGGGTTTCCTACGGGCGCTCTGGTTTCCTCCCATATTCGAAAGACGTGCAGGTTTGTAGTTTCATTGATTTCTGGAAAATGCCCCAAGTGCACCAGGAGAAGATGCAAATGAAGGATAACAGAACTTTTTTTCTTGTATGTCTTTTTATACATTCATAGATATTGTGAAAGATATGTTCAAAGGAGATGCTTAAAGGAGGATAAAGGGACTGATTTCAGGGCAGTCTTGGGCATGGGATTCAATGATAAAACAATTAAAATAAATGAGAAGTAAAGACCAATCTTCAAGGTTTGTTTAGAAGGATGATGGGAAACATCATTGCAACTTACTGAATGATGAAAGGCCGGGATAGAGTGGATGTGGAGAGGATGGATCCATTAGCGGGACCCTCTAGAACCAAAGGGGGCTCAGCCTCAGAATAAAAGTACATACCTTTAGAAAGGACACGAGGAGGAATTCTTTAGTCAGAGTTAATCGAAGGAATTTATTGCCGCAGACGGCTGTGGAGGCCAAGTCACTGGGTATTTTTAAAGTGGAGATGTGCAGCCTCTTGATTAGTAAGGGTGTTAAAGGTTACAGGGAGAAGGCACCAGAATGAGGTTGAGAGGGAAAGACAGATGAATCATGATTGAATGGCGGAGTAGACTTGATGGGATAAGTGGCCTAATTCTGTGATTTATGAACTTATGAACTAGTGTGAATGGGTGATTGATGGACTCGGTGGGCCAAAGGGCCTGTTTCCACACTGTATCTTTAAACTCTAAACCCATTTCACACTTCTTCTCTCCCTATCTCGCGGTATGTTTTATTCTTTCTGTCCCTGGCCATTATTCACCCATCTGCTTATTAAACCTCTCTCACCCGCCCATCACTTGCCAGGCTTTGTCCTCGCTTCACCTCTCTTCCTACTTTCTCCCCCCACTACAATCCATCTGAAGAAGGATCCCAAGTTAAAACATTGCCTGTGCATGTCCTGCAGAGATGCTTCTTGACCCGCTGAGTTACTCAGCTATTTACTAGAAAAAATATTGGGAAAGATATGATCAATGGAGATTAGTAAAGAAAGGAAGGGTCTCGACCCAAAACGTCACCCATTCCTTCTCTCCAGAGATGCTGCCTGTCCCGCTGAGTTGCTCCAGTATTTTGTGTCTATCTTCTGTTTAAACCAGCTTCTGCAGTTCCTTCCTACACATGTGAAGGGGTTCTCTTCACTTGCCCCCAACAACACTCAAGAAGCTCGAACCGCCCAGGACAATGCAGCCCGTCACCCTGAACATTTACGCCCTCCACTGCCACTGCACAGTGGCTGCAGTTGCTCACCTCAGCTGATCCAACCACTTCTCCCAAACCTGCCACCTCTAACACCAAGAAGATAAATGCATCAGATTCTGGGGAAAACCATCCTCCAAGTCACACACCTTTCCGATCTGGAAAGTCTTTCTGATCTTTCCTTTCTGATCGATGATTCTGATCCTTTCTGATTGGTGAGCCTGAAGAAGGGTCTTGACCCAAAACGTCACCCATTCCTTCTTCCCAGAGATGCGGCCTGTCCCGCTGAGTTACTCCAGCATTTTGTGTCTGTCTTTGGTAAGGGGGCTGATTTCAGGGCTCCCATGGGCATGGGGTTCAGCGTTAAAACAATGAAAATAAATCAGATGTAAGACTTGTGAAGATTACTTGCAGAGATTGGGTGAGATCGTGGGGGATTGAAAGACAATGCTGTGAGCTGTAAAGTTTAAATGTTACCATATCTGGTGAATTGATATAGGGAAATGCCAGAGTGATTCCATTCTGGTTCACATTTGCAATACATTGTCATTAGTAAACTCTACAATCTAGGGATTTAGTCATTTACTGTGAACGTATTTTATTCCAAATAATGTCCACGTTGTAGATGTGACAGTGAACTCATTCTGGAAGAAACGGTTCAGTTAATGAGGTTGGACTTTTTACTCCTGTCAGTGTTGAAGCAGTCAGGGGGGAATCGTGCAAGAGTGGTCAAGTATCCTGAGGGGCTTTCATGGAAATGGCTCCTGCAGTTTCAGAGTAACAGAGTTCTAGAGAGATGTAGCAGAGAATCAGCAAGATCATGCCAACCATCAATCATGCATTCACAATAATCCTTCTCTGACCCATTTTGTTCTCCACACATTCTCACTACCGCCCCCTAAACACACATGCATGCACACATGTACGCACACACACACATGAACACACACATGAACACACACATACATGCACACACACACACCCACACACACATATGTACACACATACAAATACACACACACATATACACACACATAAGCACACACATAAGCACACACATACATGCACACACACACACCCACACACAGCCCTGCACATACACATAAAAACACATACACATATACACACATATACATATACACACACAATATACATGTGCACACATAGACACACTCACACACACACACGCACACACACGCACCCGCACACACACACCCCTGTTCAAATTATATTTAAACGACATTTAGGCAGGCACTTACACAGGCAAAGCATTGAACAAAATAGACCTAATGCAGGCAAATGAAATTGGTGTCGCTGGGCAAAATGGTTGGCGTAGATGTGGTGGGTGGAAGGGCTTGTTTTTGTGTGGTATGCCTTCACGACTCTGTGACTGTATGAAACCGTCACAGATCTCCAGTCAGGTGTCCAGGCACTCCACCAGGAGTGGGGATTGAACGTGGGTCAGTGGAAATGTGAAGCAGTGCCGAGAGCAGCCGTGCTACAAGGCCACATGTTCATGTTTGTACACTGATCTATAGAGTTGTTCCAGCTAGCCAACCTTGCCAAACGGTCCATTCCCAAAATGGTTCAGGATTCTGAATTAGTTCAGATTATCCATGTAATCAGCACTGGTTTCTAACTCTTCACTGGAACCAATAACTAGATTAATTCAAGGAGCATTTGCAACATTAGTGGGGCATTTACTGGCTCAACTGCCGTGAATTATGGCTTCTCTGTCCACAGTCCTACACTACTCATTGTGTAGAAGAACGAAACTGAGTCAAATGTCTAGTGCTAATGGAGGTGGCTGTGGGGGAGTGGGCCAGTAAGGAAGTGGGGAGGAATTAATAAAACAGTTCCAATCGTTACAATATGAAATGTAGAACAGTATGGCATTACAACAGACCTTTCAGCTCACAATGTCCATGCCAAAGATGATGCTGAGTTAAACTAATAACCTCTGCCTACATGTGATCCATACCCCTCCAGTTAGAGTCAGCGAGTCATAGAGTGATACAGTGTGGAAACAGACCCTCCGGCCCAACTTGCCCACACCGGCCAACATGTCCCAGCTACACTCGTCCCACCTGCCCGCGTTTGGTCCATATCCCTCCAAACCTGTCCTATTCATGTACTTGTCAAACTGTTTCTTAAATGTTGGGATAGTCCCCGCCTCAACTACCTCCTCCGGCAGCTTGTTCCGTACACCCACCAACCTTCATGTGAAAGTTATCCCTTAGATTCCCATTAAATCTTTTCCCCTTTACCTTAAACTAATGTCCCCTGGTCCTCAATTCACCTACTCTGGGCAAGAGACTCTGTGCATCTACCTGATCTATTCCTCTCATGATTTTATATACTATGTTCACCCCTCATCCTCCTGCGCTCCAAGAAATAGAGTCCCAGCCTACTCAACCTTTCCCTATAGCTCCGACCCTCTAGTACTGGCAACATTCTCGTAAATCATCTCTGTACCCTTTCCAGCTTGACAACATCTTTCCTATAGCATGGTGCCCAGAACTGAACATAATACTCTAAATGTGACCTCCCCAATGTCTTATACAACTGCAACATGATCTCCCAACTTCTATACTCAATACTCTGACTGATGAAGGCCATTGTGCCAAAAGCCTTTTTGACCACCCGATCTACCTGCGAATCCACCTTCAAGGAACCATGCACCTGCACTCCTAGATCCGTCTGCTCTACAACACTCCCCAAAGCCCTACCATTCATTGTGTAAGTCCTGCCCATGTTAGACTTCCAAAACTGCAACACCTCACATCACAGTTCCTCCATATCCATGTGCCTAACCAAAAGCCTCTCAAACGCCACGATCGTATCTTCTTCCACCACCACCCTGGCAGTTATTTCGAAGCACGCATCTTTCTGTACGTAAAAACTTGCCCTGCACATCTGCTTTAAACTTTGCTCCTCTCTTCTTAAAGCTATGCCCTCTAGATCATTCACCCCTTTGAATCTGTAACTCTAATTAAGAGCAGTTTTGTTAGAACCACTCCAACCTCCTCTCCCCAAATTACATCCTTTCAAATTCTCATTCAGCTACTTTCTGATCTTAGTTAAATTTGATACCACTACTTCCTCTGGCAATGCATTCCAGGCCCCAATCACTCAGGGCCCACGGAAGTTCCTCCTCATGTTGATTCATTTTCTGATTGCTTTCATTCTACGTCCTTTCGCCACTCGGAACAATTTTGCTCTTCATGATATTAAATATCCCCATTAAATCCCCTCACATGCTCCTCTCTACCAGTCGGAAACAACTCTAGTTTCTCCAATCTATCGACAAAAGTAAAGAACCTCATCTTTGGAATCTTTTCATTAAATCTCCTCAGACAGCATCTCTGGAGAGAAGGAATGGTTAACATTTCAGGTCGTCTCGACCCAAAACATCACCCATTCCTTCTCTCCAGAGATGCTGCCTGTCCTGCTGAGTTACTCCAGCTTTTTGTGTCTATCTCCAGTATTTTCCAGTGTGTTTAATCACTTTCTCAGCAAATCCTACTAATGCCACAGATTGCAAGCAAAGCTTGAGATCCCTCAGTTCATTTATCCCTTCTATTATATTGCCCTCTAGTTTAAATGGCCTCGTCCTATTCTTCCTCACAATATTTCACACTGTGCGTTTCTCAGAATTAAATTGTACCAACCACCTCGAGCAAAAAACAAAGTGCTGGTTAGGTTGAGGTTATTAGCTCTCAAACATCAAAAAATGGGAAGAGTAAACAGAAGTGAGATTTACATTGTAGATGAGTTGTGTGGATGAACATTGGGATTTTGAATCAGGAGTAGGTTAATCTCTCCCTTCTGTCTACTCCAGTGTTCAACAAGGTTGCATTGATCTCGGTTTAGTTTAGTTCAGTTTACTATTGTCACGTGTACCGAGGTACAGTGAAAAGCTTTTGTTGTGTGCTAACTAGTCAGCAGAAAGACAACACATGATTGCAATTGAGCCATTTACAGTGTACGGATAAGGGAATGATGTTTAGTGCAAGGTAAAGCCAGTAAAGTCTGATTAATAATAGTCCGAGGGTCACCAATGAGATAGATAGTAGTTCAGCACTGCTCTCTGGTTGTGGTAGGATGATTCAGTTGCCTGATAACAGCTGGGAAGAAACTGTACCTCAATCTGGAGGTGCGCATTTTCACACTTCTGTACCTTTTGCCCGATGGGAGAAGGAGGAGTGTGCAGGGTGCGACTCGTTCTTGATTATGCTGCTGGCCTTGCCGAGCAGTGTATCTTATTTCAGTTTGTAGTTCTTACTGATCTTTTAATGGCCTCTCATGCCCTTTATTTTTGTAACATAAATGTGGATTTCCTCTGGCGCTCTGTGTTTCTTGTGTATCCCGTAGGTGTGTCGGTAGGTTAATTGGTCCTCAAGTGTAGTTTTGATGGGACTGTGAGGAGAATAATATGGGTTAGAATTATTGCAAACGGATCGTTGATTGTTGCATGGATGTTGAGGGCCAAAGGGCCTCTTCCTGTGTTTGATCACTTTTTGACCATGACACTTTGGTCCAGAAACCTTTCAAATAATTTCTACCTTTGGGACTCAGTCCCTTTTGTTTTTGCCAACTAAGTGCAGCCACTCTTTGTACGAAGGAACTTGTGTGGCTCTTCACTCCTTTTACCACTGCTATCTGTCACTGACATTTTAACTTCTGTTCCTCTGATCGGCTGACAGGGTTTCAACCATCTACCCACCTTGATTGAAATAAAAGCAGGAAGTGCTGGAAGCACCCTTCATGTCAGGCAGCATCGTTGGAAAGAGGGCCAGAGTTCATGTTTCAGCTTGAAGATCCTTTGTTGATGAAGGGTCTTCAATCTGAAGAGGCGACTCGATGCTGCCTGACCTACAGAGTCCTTCCAGCACTTTCAGTTTTTATGTTGAATTTCCAGCCTCTGCAGTATTTTGCTTTTCATACAGCTTCACTGGAAATTTCTCTTCTGAAAGCAATGTTAATATGTTTTATCAGTCTGCTCACTAAACAAATCTCATTGCTCATCACAAAATCTAACATAACTACTCACATTGGTTTATACACACAAGCTGAGGCTTATGGTGAAGATGGACACTAAAAGCTGGAGTAACTCAGCGGGTCAGGCAGCATCACTGGAGAAAAGGTATAGGTGATGTTTTGGGTCGAGACCTTTCTTCCAAACCTTTTCTGCAGAGATGCTGCCTGACCCACTGAGTTACTCCAGCTTTTTGTGACTCTCTTCGGTTTAAACCAACATCTGCAGTTCCTTCCTACACACTGAGGCTTATGATGTTGAGGCCAAGATCACAACAGCCATGAGCTTAATGAATGATGGAGTAGGCCTAAGAGCCCAGTGGGGTTCATCAGCTGCTAACATTCATTGGCAGGAATGGTGTGTGGGTAGATACAGTTCATAAGTGGTTAAATGTCATGGGCTCGTAAGAATAATTAGGACTTAGGGTTTATTGGCAGGTACGGTTCATTGATACTTTATAGTTCATTGGACTCCAGTTACAGATTACTGCACTTCACCTCGGGCTTTTGTCCTGTGGTTATTTATATGCTATATAATGCTTCATGCTGATGCCTCATTGTAATCTAGAGCACAGGTTGTTATAATATATCTCACTGTAACATTTGCAACAGGAGTGAGTGTAAACTATCTCCACGTAATCTGAAACCTTCGCCATGCTATCATTGACCTCCCATCCTCGCCCTTCACTGTTCCATAGTCACCTTGTGCTCACCGACCCACTTTGGTTCCTGGTCCAGCAAAGCCTCGATGTTACAATTCTCATTGAAATTCCAAGTGGATTGGTATTGCATTCTCCAAAATTTAGAAGAATGAAAGGAGAGGGTGTTAAAGGGTGGTGAATCTGCAGAATTCTTTGCCACAGAAGGCTGTGGAGGCCAAGTCAATGGATATTTTTAAGGCAGAGATGGATAGATTCTTGATTAGTACGGGTGACAGAGGCTATGGGGAGAAGGCAGGAGAATGGGGTTAGGAGGGAGAGATAGATCAGCCACGAGTGAATGGCAGAGAAGACTAGATGGGCCGAATGGCCTGATTCTGCTCCTATCATTTTTGAACATTAGATCTCCTCAAAACTCCTAGAACCAAAGGCCACAGTCTCAGAAACCTTAAGATGTAGGGGACAGAAATGGTTTCAATCATAGGGTGGTGACTCTGATACTCTCTTCCCAGGGGTGTAATGGGGACCAGGTCATTGAGTTTGTTTAAGGGATATGGAGGCAACGAAAGCAAACACCACAGATGAAGGTCAGCCACAATCTTGATGAATGGCAGAGCAGGTTTGAAGAGATAGATGGCATCTGTTCATTACATTCTTCAAATCTATTTTGGACTGTTTTCAATTGTTCTGATATGTTGTAGGTCAGCATCAAGTTATATTAGATGATGGTCCTGTGAAACTCTGCAAGTTTTGTCATAACAGACCTGTGAGTGAAACGTTCCAGTGTAATCAGTGATCAATATCAGATAGCAGAGAGCGATATGCTGTAGTGTAATCTATTTAGCAGATAGTCACAGAGTCATAGGGTGACACAGTGTGGAAACAGGCCATTTGACCAAACTTGCCCACACAGGTCCCAGCTACACTCGTCCCATCTGCCTGCGTTTGGCCCATATCCCTCCAAACCTGTCCTATCCATGTACCTGTAGACATACCAAAATGTGACACCTCATGTTTCTCTGTATTAAATTCCACCAACCATTCCTCAGCCCACCTGGCCATCGATCCAGATCCTGCTGCAATGTTTCACAACCATCTTCACCAAAAGTAAGCAATATCGCATACTTTTGTATCATCTGCAAACTTGCTAATCTTGCCAAGTACCGTATCATATCATATCATCATATCATATATATACAGCCGGAAACAGGCCTTTTCGGCCCTCCAAGTCCGTGCCGCCCAGCGATCCCCGTACATTAACACTATCCTACACCCACTAGGGACAATTTTTACATTTACCCAGCCAATTAACCTACATACCTGTACGTCTTTGGAGTGTGGGAGGAAACCGAAGATCTCGGAGAAAACCCACGCAGGTCACGGGGAGAATGTACAAACTCCTTACAGTGCAGCACCCGTAGTCAGGATCGAACCTGAGTCTCCGGCGCTGCATTCGCTGTAAAGCAGCAACTCTACCGCTGCATATCATCTGCAAAATCGCTCATCTTGCCATGTATATGACAAATTCTTTAAAACAAAGCAGTGTCTGATGATGCATGCGAATGACAGAACCCCAAGTGATATATCTCAGTGTGTTGTACAAGTACTGTATAACTGTGAGTGATTTGCCTCATGGACCAGGATATAAGATGCATCAAGTTCTGTCTCACATGTAGAGGTCTTCAAATCCGAATCGTATCTTCCCTCAAAGTTGCCAAACACAGAGCCTTCCTCACTTCACCAAACACTGACCCCTCCACACTTGCAGTTAAGGGAATGTCTAGCAAAGTGGTTTTAAAAAATGAGCAAAACCTTTTTAGCATGGTTAAAGTGGTTAGAGGGGCAGTGTGTTCCAGTTAGAGTGAATGACAATGCTTGCAAGTTAACAGAATCCTTGTTGAAGAGAGGAGTTGAGGCTCTGGTCAGGAATAAGTAGGAGGCATGTGTCAGATTTAGGCAGTCAGGATCAAGCAAATGACTCAGTGAGTATAAGAACTATAGGAGTATATTTAGGACAATCGGGGAGGCAAAAAGAGGACATGAAATGGATCTGGCAGGCAAAGTACAGGAAAATCTCAAGAGATTCCAAAGACGTACAGGTATGTAGGTTAATTGACTGGGTAAATGTAAAAATTGTCCCTAGTGTGTGTAGGATAGTGTTAGTGTGCGGGGATCACTGGGCGGTGCGGACTTGGTGGGCCGAAAAGGCCTGTTTCCGCGCTGTATCTGAAATATGAAAAATATGAAATTCCACAGGTATATTGAGAGTAAAAAGCTGACTTGGGAGAGAATAAGTCCCCTTAAAGACAGCGTGGCCATCTTTGTGCCAAGCCACAAGAGATGGGGGAGATATTAAATTAAAATTTCTCATCTGTTTTCACTGAGGAGAAGATCGTGGAAGCTGAGGAATTGATGCATGTAAGTTGTGATGTCTTAGACCATGTACAAATTACCAATGAGGATGTAATAGTGGTTTTAAAGTGCATTAAGATGGATAAATCCTCAGGGCCTGGCCAATTGCATCCATGGACCATGTGGGAAGCTGGGGGTGATGTTGTGTGGCCCATCGTCAGGTGATCATGTGTAGCCACAGATAAAGTTCCAGAAGACTGGAGGGTGGCTAATGTTCTACCAATATTTAAAAAAGGCAGCAAGGACAAGCCAGGGAACGAGAGGCCAGTAAGCTTAACATCAATGGTTAAGTTGTTGTAGCGTGTTCAGAATGACAATGAGTCTGAAGAAGGGTCTCATCCCAAAATGTCACCCATTCCTTCTATCCAGAGATGCTGTCTGTCCCAGTGAGTTACTCCAGCATTTTGTGTCTATATTCCGAGTCACAGGATCTACCAACATTTGAAGAGGCAATGACTGATTGACAGTCAGTATGGTTCTGTGCATGTTCATGTTTCACAACCCTAATACAGTTTTTTGAAGTGGTCACCACGAGGATTGATGAGGACAGGGCAGTGGATGTTGTCTGTATGGACTTTAGCAAGGCCTGTGACAAGGTAGGCTAGAATAGAAGATTAGATCACATGGAATCCAAGGTGAGATAACCAATTGAATTCAAAATTGACTTGGAGGAAGGAGTGAAAGGGTAGTTGTGGAGGATTGTTTGGCTGATTGGAGGCCTGTGACCAGTGGTGTACTGCAGGAGTCAGTGACCAGTGAACAGTGTCCATTGTTGTTTTTTATTTATATTGACGACTTGGATAACAATGTAGTTAACATTGGATCGAATGGATCGACTGGGCTTGTATTCACTGGAATTTAGAAGGATGAGAGGGGATCTTATAGAAACATATAACATTCTTAAGGGATTAGACAGGCTAGATGCATGAAAAGTGTTCCAGATGTTGAGGGAGAGCAGAACCAGGTCACCATTTAAGAATAAGGGGTAGGCCATTTAGGACTGAGATGAGGAAATCTTTTTCACCCAGAGAGTTGTGAATCTGTTGAATTCTCTACCACAGAAGGCAGTGGAGGCCAATTCATGGGATGTTTTCAAGAGAGTTAGATATAGCTCTTAGGGCTAACGGAATCAAGGGATATGGGAAAAAAGCGGGAACGGGATATTGATTTTGGATGATCAGCCATGATCATATTGAGTGGCGGTGCTGGCTCGAAGGACCGAATGGCCTACTCCTGCACCTATTTTCTAAGTTTCTATGTTTCTATTGTTAGTACATTTGCAGATAATATCACAATTGGTAGTTATAGTGGACAGAGATGAAGGATATCTAAGTTTATAACAGGATCTATATCAGTTGGGAAGGTGGGTCAAGGAATGGCAAATGGAATTTGATTCTGTCAAGTGTAAGGTGTTGCACTTTGGTATGCCAGACCAAGGCAGGACTTACACTGTCAATGGTAGAGCCCTGGTGAGTGTTGTGGAACAGAAAGATTTGGGAATACTTGTGCATTGTTCCCAGAATGTAGTGGTTCAGGTGGGCAGGGCTGCGAAGATGTTTGGAATGTCAGCCTTCATTGGGAAGGGTATTGAGTATACAACTGGGGCATCATGATACAGCTGTACGTTGTTCATGAGACCACATGGAGTACAGAGCACAGTCCTGGTATCCCAGCTAAAGGAAGGATGTCATTAAGAGGGTGGAGCTGTAGATGTTGTATATATGGACTTCAGCAAAGCATTCAACAAGGTTCCACATGGTAGACTACTCTGGAAGGTTAGAGTGCGTGGGATCCAAGGAGAGATGGCTGAATGGATAGAAAATTTGCTTCATGGAAGGAAGCAGAGGGTGATGGTGGAAAGTTGCTGAGTGGTGTGCCTCAGAGTTCGGTGCTGGGCCCATTACTGTTTGTCATCTATATCAATGATTTGGATGAGAATGTACATGGCAAGATTAGCAAGTTTGCAGATGATACAAACGTTGGAAAGGTACAGAGAAGACTTACAAGGATGTTGCAAGGACTTGAGGGTCTGAGCCATAGGGAAAGGTAGAGTAGGCTGTGACTATATTCCTTGGAAAAGCAGGAGGATGAGGGGTGATCTTATAGAGGTGTATAAAATCATGAGAGGAATAGATCAGGTGGACGCACAGAGTCTCTTGCCCAGAGTAGGGGAATCAAGAACCAGAGGATATAAGTTTAAGGTGAAGAGGAAAAGATTTAATAGGAATCTGAGGAGTAACTTTTTCACTCAAGGGTGGTGGGTGTGAGTTGTCAGAGTAGGTAGTTGAGGCAGGGACTATCACATGTTTAAGAAACAATTAGACAGGTTCATGGATAGGACAGATTTAGAGGGATATGGGCCAAATACAGCCAGAAGAAACTACAGATGCTGGTTTAAACCGAAGATAGAAACAAAATGCTGGAGTAACTCAGCAGGACAGGCAGCATCTCTGGAGAGAAGGAATGGGTGACGTTTTGGGTCGAGACCCTTCTTCAGATTAGTGTTGATGGGAAATGTTGGTCGGTGTGGGCAAGTTGGGACGAAGGACTGTTTCTACATTGTGTGACTCTATGACTCTAAGTAGGAAAGGACGACAGATGAAATTCATCAGGATGTTAGCTGGATTTGTGGCCTTGAATTAAAGGGAGAGGCTGGATAGGCTGGGACATTTTTCTTTGGAGCATAGGAGGTTGAGGGCTGACCTTAGCCAAGTATACAAAATCATTTTGGTCTCCTAATTTGGGGAACGACATCTTGCTATTGAGGCAGTGCAGCGTAGGTTCATGAGGTTAATCCCCGGGATGGCGGGACTGTCATATGAGGAAAGATTGGAAATACTGGGCTTGTATTCACTGGAATTTAGAAGGATGAGAGGGGATCTTATAAAATTATGAAAGGACTGGACAAGCTAGATGCAGGAAAAATGTTCCCAATGTTGGGGGAGTCCAGAACCAGGGGCCACAGTCTAAGAATAAAGGGGAGGCCATTTAAAACTGAGGTGGGAAAAACTTTTTCACCCAGAGAGTGTGAATTTGTGGAATTCTCTGCCACAGAAGGCAGTGGAGGCCAATTCACTGGATGAATTTAAAAGAGAGTTAGATAGAGCTCTAGGGGCTAGCGGAATCAAGGGATATGGGGAGAAGGCAGGCGCAGGTTACTGATTGTGGATGATCAGCCATGATCACAATGAATGGCGGTGCTGGCTCGATGGGCCAAATGGCTTCCTCCTGCACCTATTTTCTATGTTTCTATAAGGGGCAGGGATATAGTGAATGCTCACTGTCTATTTCCCAGAATGGAAGATTTTAAAATCAGAGGACAGAGGCTCAAGGTGAGAGGAGAGTGATTTAAGGGGCTCTCAGGGGTAACTTTTTCACTCAGAGGCTTGTTTTATATCTGGAATGAGCTGCCAGAGGAAGGTACAGAAGTTGATACAATTACAAAGTCCAATAGATGTTTGGACGAGTATGTGGATAGGAAGGGTTCAGAGAGATTTATATTAAATGCAGGAAAATGGGACTAGCTCAGAATGCCAACTTGGTTGGTATTGCTGGGCCGAAGCCCCTGTCTCCATGCTGTAGAGGTTTATGAATCTGTGACTCTGTGACATACTGCACCAAACAGTGGTACCCTGCACATTTTATCAAACACAAAAGCCCCGACCAAACTTCACAAAACGCGGGTACCTCTCTACACATCACTAAACATCGACACTTCCCAGCACGTCTTCCCTCCGCATTTCAACAAACGCAGACCCCACTCTACATTTCAACAAACATGCATGCATGCACAACTCATCCAAAAATGATCCCTCCGCTCCACACTTCACCAAACACAAACGCCCCTTCACACTTCACCAAACACTGGCCCTTCTCCACACTTCACCAAACACAGATCCCTCTCCATACCTCAGTGAACACAGATGCACCTCCACTCTTCACAAAACATAGAACAAAGCATAGAACATACAGCACAGAAACAGGTCCTTCACCCCACAATGTCCATACAATACAATACAATACAATACAATACAATACAATACAATACAATACAATACAATACAATACAATACAATATATCTTTATTGTCATTGTACAGGGGTACAACGAGATTGGGAATGCGCCTCCCATACGATGCAATAATTTAATTAATTTAAACAACAACAACCCAACAAAACAAATTGTAACAGTTTTAAGACTGTCGTTCAGGTTGGTGATCTTTGCTTTTTTCGGCACCGGCACTATGATAGCCGACTTCAGGCACTTGGGAACCGTAGCCAGAGATAGTGACAGGTTAAAGATCCTGGTGAATACCTCAGCCAGCTGTTCAGCACAGTCCTTAACAACTTGCCGAACAACTGCCAAGGTAACTAATCTCCTCTGCCTGCACGCAATCCATATCCCCCCATCCCCTGCACATCCATGTGCTTACCGAAAAGCATTGTAAATGCCACTATTGCATCATCCTCCACCACCCATCCTAGCAGCATGTTTAAGACACAATGCAGTGCATTCAGAAAGTATTCAGACCCCTTCACTTTTTCTATATTTTGGTATGTTACAGCCTTATTTTAAAATGGATTAAATTCATTTTTTTTAATCATCAATTTACACACAATACCCCATAATAAAAAAGCGAGAAGAGGTGTTTAGAAATTTTTGCAAAGTAATTAAAAAGAAATAACTGAAATATCACATTTACATAAGTATTCAGACCCTTTACTCAGTACTTTGTTGAGGCACCTTTGGCAGCGATTACAGCCTCGTCTTCTTGGGTATGACGCAAATTTAAATTTTACTAAAAATTTCCTCCTCTGACCTTAAACCTTTGCCCAGTCTTTATATTTCCACCCTGAGAAAAAGATTCTGACTGGCTACCCTATCTACGTCTCTCATAGGTTTATATTGTTCTAACAGGTCTCCTCTCAACCTCTGATGCTCCAGAAAATACAGTCCAGATTTGTCCAACCTCTCCTTAGCTGATACTCTCAAATTCAGGTAGCATTTAGGTAAACCTCTTCTGCACTCTCTCCAAATCCTCCATGTCATCAAAACTGACCACTCCAGCCTTCACCAAACCAAGAACCCCTCCACACGTCAGTGTAAAAAAAACCCTCTCTGAACCAAATAGTTCAAAACGTTTCCCCTCAGATTCCTATTAAATCTTTTCCCTCTCACCTTAATCCTGTGGCCTCTAATTCTTGTCCCAAAATGCAAAACCTCACATTTATCTGAATTAAACTGCATTAGCCGTTCCTTGGCCCTCTTGCCGAGCTGAACAACATCCCAGTAATACTTGATACCCACACTTGGCCAACACTGACCCCTGTACTCCTTTCCACATTTCATCGACAGCAGATGCCTCTCCACAATTCACCAAGCTCAGTCTCCGCTCCACTCTTCAAGCACAGAACACTCCTGACACTTCACCAAAAACAGACTTGTCTCCACGACATGCCTCCGCACACAGTATCACCAAACATTGATCCCTCCACACTTCACAGAACACTGCCCACCTCCATTCTCCACCAAGCCTGGAAACTCTCTTCACACCACAAAACCCAACCCCTCACCACACTTCACCACACACTGACACCTCTCCACACTTCACAGAACACTGCCCACCTCCATTCTCCACCAAGCCTGGAAACTCTCTTCACACCACAAAACCCAACCCCTCACCACACTTCACCAAACACTGACACCTCTCCACACTTCACCAAACACTGACCCACCCACACTGTCTTCACCAAACACTGACCCTCCCCACACTTCACCAAACACTGGCCCCTCCCCACACTGTCTTCACCAAACACTGACCCCCTCCCCACACTTCACCAAACACTGACCCCCTCCCCACACTTCACCAAACACTGACCCCTCCCCACACTGTCTTCACCAAACACTGACCCCCTCCCCACACTTCACCAAACACTGACCCTCCCCACACTGTCTTCACCAAACACTGGCCCCTCCCCACACTTCACCAAACACTGACCCCTCCCCACACTGTCTTCACCAAACACTGGCCCCTCCCCACACTTCACCAAACACTGACCCTCCCCACACTTCACCAAACACTGGCCCCTCTCCACACTTCACCAAACACTGACCCCTCCCCACACTTCACCAAACACTGACCCCTCCCCACACTTCACCAAACACTGACCCTCCCCACACTGTCTTCACCAAACACTGACCCTCCCCACACTTCACCAAACACTGGCCCCTTCCCACACTTCACCAAACACTGACCCAAGGACACTTCCTCAAATAGACACCCCCAACTTCACCAAACGCTGATTGACCCCCACTCACCACCATGCATTGACCAGCCTCCACACTTGTAGAATATAGAACATGATAGCACAGGAACAGGCCCTTCAGCCCACAATGTCTGTGCCTGATTGAGTATTTTGAGGAGGTGACAAAGATATTTGATGAGGATAGGGCAGTGTCTACATGGATTTTAGTTAGGCTTTTGATAAATCTCTAATGGTAGGCTGATTCAGGAGATTAAGATGCACGGAATCCAAGGTGACTTGGATTCAGAACTAGCTTACTCATAGAGGATTGTGGTGGAAGAGTGGCCTTCTGGCCGGAGGTCTGAGACCAGTGGCGTTCTACGGGGATCGGTGCTGGGACCTGTGTTGTTTGTGATATATGAACGATTTATAAAATTATAAGAGGCATAGATAGGGGAGACAGAATGTTTTTCCTAAATGGGAATGCCAATGATTAGAGAGCATAGATTTAAGATGAGAGGGGCAAAGTTTAAAGGAAATATGCAGGGCATGTTTTTTTACACAGAGAGTGGTGATGCCTGGAACATGCTGCAAGGGGCGATGGTGGAGGCAGATATAATTGTGGCTTTCAAGAGGCTTTTGGATAGGAACATGGACATGTAGAGAATGGAGGGATATGGATCTTGTCAAGGCAGAGTAGACTTGATGGGCCGAATGGCCTAATTCTGCTCCTCCAGGATCCTAACACACAGAGACAGAGAAGTGAAGAAGGTGCATGATATGCTTGTCTTCATCAGCAGAGGAATTGCATACAAGCCCGAAAGTCATGCACCAGCTTTATAAAAAATTGGTAAGCCCCATTTGGAGTATTGCACGCAGTTCTGCCCACCCCATTAAAGGAATAATGTGGGGCTTTGGAGAGGGTGCAGAAAGGATTCACCAGAATGCTACCTGGATGAAATGTTTCAGTTACAATGAGATGTTCTTCAAACTTGAATTGCTTTCACTGGAGCATCAAAGTCAGAGGAGAGATCTGAAAGGAGTATATAAAATTATGCACTATGGAGTAACGGTGGACAGAACCTTTTCCCCACGGTGGGAATGTCAAGGACCAGAGGGCAGGGATTTAAAGTCATAAGGTCATAAAGTTCAAAGGCAATATCTGGGCAAAGGTTTTTACACTGAGATGGATGGGTGCCTGTAATATGCTGCCAAGGATTGCAGTGGAGGCAAACACAATAGCAGTGCTTAAAAGGAGCGGAGGTGTACAGGGAATGGAGGGAGTTAAATCATATGCAGGCAGAGGAGATTAGTTTAACTGGGTATCATGTTAGAAGGTAGAACATAGAACAGTGCAGCAAATGAGCATGCCTCTCGGCCCACAAGTCTGTTCCTGAACATGATGCCAAATTAAACTAGCATGCAATTCCTCGGCTGATGAAGGGAAGCATACCATACACTTTCTTCACTACTCTATCTCTGTGCGTTACCACTTTCAGGGAGCTGTATACTTGGTCCCAAGATCACTTGTACATCAATGCTGCTAAGGGTCTTGCCATTGTCATCAGATTATAAGGGATAGGAGCAGAATTAGGCCATTCGGCCCATCAAGTCTACTCCGCCATTCAATCATGGCTGACCTATCTCTCCCTCCTAACCACATTCTCCTGCCTTCTCCCCATAACCCCTGACACCCATACTAATCAAGAATCTATCTATCTCTGCCTTAAAAATATCCATTGACTTGGCCTCCACAGCCTTCTGTGATAAAGAATTCCACAGATTCTCCTCCTCATCTCCTTCCTAAAGGAACGTCCTTTAATTATGAGGCTATGACCTCTAGTCTTAGACTCTCCCACTAGTGGAAACGTCCTCTCCACATCCATTCTATCCAAGACTTTCACTATTCGGTAAGTTTCAATGAGGTCCCCCCTCATCCTTCTAAACTCCAGCGAGTACAGGCCCAGTGCTGTCGAACGCTCATCATAGGTTAACCCACTCATTCCTGGGATCATTCTTGTAAATCTTCTCTGGACCCTCTCCTGAGCCAGCACATTGTTCCTCAGATACCTCAGATTCACCTTACATTCAACTTCACAAAGTGCAACACCTCACCTGCGATAAACGAAATCTGTTATTTCTCAGTCCATATAATGTAATTGATCTAAATCCTGCAGGATCCTTTGGTAGCCTTCCTCACTGTCCACAGGTACATACATGTTAGTGCCCGATATAAAATTAGTAACCGGCCTTCACCAAACATCCACTCCCTTAACACATCACTGAATGCAGAACCCCTTACACACTTCACCAAACACAGACCTCCCCATTTGCATTTCACAAGCCCTATCCCCTCCCCACCATTCATAAAACATTGACCGCTCTCCACACTTCAAAAAATACTGACCCTCCTCCTCAATTCACCAAATACTGACTCCCCTCCAGGTTTCACCAAATGTTGACACTCATCCACACTTTAGGAACTATTCTACCATTTTACAAAAGATTAAGGGCGGCACGGTGGCGCAGCGGTAGAGTTGCTGCCTTACAGCGAATGCAGCACCGGAGACTCAGGTTCGATCCTGACTACGGGCGCCGTCTGTACGGAGTTTGTACGTTCTCCCCGTGACCTGCGTAGGTTTTCTACGAGATCTTCGGTTTCCTCCCACACTCCAAAGACATACAGGTATGTAGGTTAATTGGCTGGGCAAATGTAAAAATTGTCCCTAGTGGGTGTAGGATAGTGTTAGTGTGCGGGGATCGTTGGGCGGCGCTGACCCGGTGGGCCGAAGGGCCTGTTTCTGCGCTGTATCTCTAAATTATTACAAACCAACGTATAAATTAAATGCACAGTTGAAAAATCATCTAAGCCCTGGAATGAGGATTGTACATCAGGATGTGTTCCTGTTCCCTGATTACCAGTCAAAACGTGAGTGTGTGGATCTGGTACAGGAAGTCATACAGTGATAGTCTGAGGAAGCAGATAAGCTCCTACGTGAAGGAGGGAACTGCAGATGCTGGTTTGCACTGAAGATTGACGCAAAATGCTGGAGTAACTCAGCGGGACAGGCAGCATCTCTGGAGAGAAGGAACGGGTGATGGCTTGTGATGGCTATGTGTGCTGTGATAGCTTGAAGTGGTGAATTGGCCCATATTCTATCATTCATACCCAATCACAATAATGATGCCACTGCTGAAATGAACTTTGTCAGTAAGTGCTTTGAGGGCTGGGTGCCAAAGAAGTCAATCCAAATATTCCCAACAGGAAACCACGAATGAACTGTGAGATCCACTCTTTAGTGAAGTCCAAATCTGAGGAGTTCAAGTCGGGTGATCCCAACATGTTCAGGAAATCTAGGTACGACCTCCAGAAAGCCATCAGAGCCACCGAGAGACAAGTCTGGACCAAGCTAGAGTCCCTAACCAACCACACAGAGACCCATCAACTGAGGCAAGGCATGCATGCGCAATGGTCTACCAAAGGAAGTTGGGCAGCATTGGTGACCACAACACATCCTTCTGTAATGATTAGACACAAAAAGCTGGAGTAACTCAGCGGGACTGACAGCATCTTTGGAGAGAAGGAATGGGCCCCTTAGACGCCACTATTGTAACTGCTTTCACCACCCCTGGCATTGTGTCCTATGCCCTACAACTCTGTGTGAAAGACTTGCCCTGCGCATCTTCTTTAAACTTCCCCCCCTCTCACCTTAAACCTATGCTCTCTTGTATTTCACAATTCCACGGATGCAAGGCTCACTGGCCTCTAATTTCCCGGATTATCCCTATTTCCCTTCTTAAACAGAGGCAGAACATCAGCTTGTCACCAGGCCTCTGGGACCTGGCCTGGGGCTAGAAAGGATACAAAGATCTTCGTCAAGGCCTCAGCAATCTCCTCTCTTGTCTCTTTCAATAACTCGGGATAGATCCCATCGGGCCCTGGGGATTTATCCACCTTAATGCTCTTCAAGAGACCCTTCCTGAGCTTGAGCATTTTAGCATATCCCACACCCCTCACTATTCCTCGTCCTCCTTGGTGAATATTGTTGCAAAGTACTTATTCAGTACATCGATTACATCCTCCAACTCCATGGATAAATTATTTATTTTATCCCTGAGTGGTCCTGTCCTCTTAATATTTACCCACTTGGTTTTACGCCAGTATGCAAGAACATTGAGATTCTCTTTTATCCACTTTGCCAGGGACAATTTATGTTCCCTCTGACCCTTCCTGAGTTTTTTCCTGATTTCTTTGTATTCCTCGAAGGTCCTGTCTCTTTGCATCTTCCTAAACCTTATGAAACACACAAAAAGCTGGAGTAACTCAACGGGTCAGACAGCATCTCTGGAGAGAAGGAATAGGTGATGTTTTGGATCAAGACCCTTCTTCAGACTGAGAATCGGGGAGAGGGAAAACGAGAGATATAGACAGTGATGTCGAGAGGTATGGGACAAATCAATGAAAGAAACGCATGGAAGCAACGATGATAAAGGAAACAGGCCATTGTTAGCTGTGTGCCAAGTGCAAACGTGTTACACACAATGAGGCTCAACAAGACTTATGTGTGCTTCTTTTTTCTTCCTGACCAGATTTACAGCTACTCATGTCATCCAAGATTCCCTTACCTTGCCTTCCTTGCCCCTCCTCTTTACTGCAACATGCCCACCATGACCTCTGATCAGCTGGTCTTTGCACCCTCCCACATGTCTGATGTGGACTGACCAAATAACAGCTCCTCCCAATTTCCTCTCCCTAACTGCTGCCTAATATTGTTGTAATTTGCTCTCCCCTATTTAGAGCTTTTCCCTGAGGTCCAAACTTTTCCTTGTTCATCTTGGAAATTCCAGGGTTGTGACCACAATTCTCAGAGTGCACTCCCATTGAAGGACCATCCACCTGTCTGGGCTCATTTCCCAATACGAGGTGCAGTATGGCTCCTCCTCCAGTTGCATTATCCAGGTATTGCTTCAAGATGCCCCCTTGGATACACCTACCAAATCCTGCCCCGTCCAAGCCTCTTGCACAATGGAGGTTAAAGTCACCCACTACACCAACCTTGTTGCTTTTACAATGGGGGATTATTGTCTGTACGGAGTTTGTACGTTCCCCCGTGACCTGCATGGGTTTTCTCCAAGATCTTCGGTTTCCGAGATCTTGCTATTGGGGCCTATAGTACAATCCCATCAGAATGATTACACCATTCTTTTTGTGAATTCTACCCATATCGCCTCAGTGGATGAACCTCCAGAATGTCCTCTCTGAGACCAGCTGTGATGTTCTCCCTGATTTTAAATGCAAATCCTTCACCTCTACCATGTCTGAAACATTGAGACCCTGGAACATTGAGCTGCCATTTCTGCCCCTCATGCAATGAAGTCTCTCATTGCACAACATCTCAGTTCCACGCACTGATCCAGGATTTACGTTCATCTGCTTGACCCGTGATACTCCGTGCACTGAACTAAACACACTTCAGCCCATTAGTCTGAACATGCACACTAACCTGTCCCTGCTTGTCCTTTCTTTGAGACTTACCTGTCATAACCTCTTGCTTCCCATCAATGCCCCCACTTGCTGACCTGCTGCTCTGGCCTTTCCCTTCCTGCCATTCCAATTTAAATACTCCCTGATAGCGCTAGTGAATCATACTGCCAGGTGTTGATTCCCCTCCAGTTCAGATGCATCCCATCCCTCTTGTACAAATCCCACCAGGCCTGGAAGAGAGCCCAATGTAATCAAGAAGGATGTTGAGTAAGCAAGACGATTGATGAGTAACCAAGAAGGTTATTGAGTGCAGGGCCATAGATGTAGTCTATGTGAATTCAGCAATGCCCTTGATAAAGTTCCGCATGGTGGGCCACTCTGGAAGATTAGATTGCATTGGATCCAGGGAGAGCTAGCTAACTGAATACAGAGTTTGCTTAATGGTTGTAAACAGAGGGTGGTGATGAATGATTATATTTTCAACTGGAGGCCTGTGACTCATGGTGTATCATGGAGTAATAGAATCATGCCGCATGGAAACAGGTGCTTTGACCCAACTTGTCCGCGCCAACCAAGATGCCCCTTCTACACTGGTCCCACCTGCCTGTGTTGGGCCTATATCCTTCTCAACATTTCCTATCCAAAAGCCTCAGGGATCAATGCTGGGCCCATTGATGTTTGTCGGCTATATCAATAACGTTCGATGAGAATGTGCATGATATGATTAGGAAGTTTGCAGATAACTGGAAAACAGGTGGTATTTGTAGACAGTGAAGATGGTTATCAATAATTACTGTGGGATCTTGATCAGCAGAGCCAGTGGTCCAAGGAATGACAAATAGATTTTAATTCTGATAAATGTAAGGTGTGGAAGTTTGGGAAGTCAAACAGTGGTAATACCTTCACAGTGAATGTCAGAGCCCTGGGGAGTGTTGTAAAGCAGAGGGATTTGGGAGTGTAAATACTATATGTAGTTCCCTGAAAGTGCTGTTGCAGATAGATATGTTGATAAAGAAGGCTTTTGGTATGGCGTCCTTCATTAGTCAGGGAAATGAGTATAGAAGTTGGGACATTGTGTTACAGTTGTACAAGATGTTGGTGAGGCTACATTTGGAGTATTGTATTCCGTTTTGGTCACTCTGCAATAGGAAAGATGCCATTAAGCTGGAAAGAGAGCAGAGACAATTCTCACGGATGTTGCCAGGACATAAAGGCCTGAGCTATAAGGAAAGATTGGGCAGGCTAGGATATTATTCCTTAAAGCAAAGGGGGCTGAGCAGTGATGTTATAGAAGTGTATGAAATCATGGGGGGAATAGATAGAGCGAATGCACAGAGTCTTTTTCCCAAAGTAGAGGAATCAAGAGAGCGTATGTTTATGGTGAGAGGAAACAGGTTTAATAGGAACCTGAGGAGCAATTTTTCATTGGGTAGTGAGTATATGGGTCGAACCTCAGAGGCAGATACTATAATGACTTTTAAAAGACGTTTAGATAGACCCACGGATAGCAAAGGTTTAGAGGGATACTAGACCAAGTGGACCCGTTGGGCCCAAACCTCTCCTGCATTGGTGCAGCACCCTCCCCTCCCCCCCTACTCCCCTCCCCTCCCCCTCCCCCTCCCCCCTCCCTCCCCCTCCCCCTCCCTCCTCCCTCCACCCTATCCCCCCCCCCTCCCTCCCTCCCTCCCTCCTCCCTCCCTCCCTAGGAGATAGATTTAAACTTTAAAATGTGAATAACTTTAAAAACAAAACACCGATTTCGATGAAACTTCTTCCTTTGGCACCAAAGGGACGACGGTGAGTAAGGTGGACCCAAATTGTTGCACTATCATGTACCGTTTTGGCTGTAGTTCAGGAACAAACAAACAAACAAACAAACAAACAAGAGTTTTAGTATATAGATGTGCCAGGCACAGAAAAATGGGCATCTTGGTCAGCCTGGATGGGTTGGATCAAAAGGCCTGTTTCTGTGCTGTATGACTCCATGATGTTATATACCTGAAGGCCTCCCTCCTGCACCAGCTCCTGAGCCACTTCTTGAATTGGAGGAGGGACCTTATCTTACTATTTCATGCCCATTAGAACTGAGATTACAACACCAGAGATTCTGTTTTATAATCTACTGCCTAACTCCCTATATTGCCTGCGCAGGCCCACATCTCCCTTCCCACCTGTGTAATTGCCAGCAATCTCTACTGATGCACCATAGAAAGCATCCTACCTTTCCATCACTCACACAAGCTCCCCACCCCCCCCAAACCCCCCCCTCCCCTTTAACTATCTTTACTTCATGCTCTCTCAGAAACCAACCAAATCATTAAGGACCAGCCACTCCCCCCATTCCCCGGTCATTCTTCATTCTCCCCTCTCTTGTCGGTCAGAAGACACGAAATCTTAAAAGCACTTACCATCAGATTCAAGAACAGCTTTTTGCCCAATGTTATTAGACTCCTGAATGGACCTTTGAAATGCTAGGGATGAACATCCCAATCTTCCAATTTACCATGCCCAGGAATAGCACAGCGACCTGGTTAATGACGACCATATGGTTGGAAGATTGTTATGACCCACACAGGTCACGGGGAGAACGTACAAACTCCGTACAGCCAGCACCCGTAGTTGGGATTGAACCCGGGTCTCCGGTGCTGCACGCGCTATAAGGCAGCAACTCTACCGCTGCGCCACCGTGCCACCAAGTGAGTTTAGTTTAAACTCTCCTGAGAAGCGCCAGTGAGCCAGAGGAGATTGGTCCCTTACTACTTCAGGTCCAATCTGTTCCTCTTGTACAGGTCACCTCTGTCCCAGAAGAGATCCCAATGGTTCAAAAATATGAATATATTAGACAGTGGACAGTAGACAATAGGTGCAGGAGTAGGCCGCCATTCGGCCCTTCGAGCCAGCACCGCCATTCAATGTGATCATGGCTGATCATTCTCAATCAGTACCCCATACCTGCCTTCTCCCCATACCCCCTGACTCCACTATCCTTAAGAGCTCTATCTAGCTCCCTCTTGAATGCATTCAGAGAATTGGCCTCCACTGCCTTCTGAGGCAGAGAATTCCACAGATTCACAACTCTCTGACTGAAAAAGTTTTTCCTCATTTCCGTTCTAAATGGCCTACCCCTTATTCTTAAACTGTGGCCCCTTGTTCTGGACTCCCCCAACATTGGGAACATGTTTCCTGCCTCTAACGTATCCAAACCCTTAATAATCTTATACATTTCGATAAGATCCCCTCTCATCCTTCTAAATTCCAGTGTATACAAGCCTAGTCGCACCAGTCTTTCAACACATGACAGTCCCGCCATTCCGGGAATTAACCTAGTAAACCTACGCTGCACGCCCTCAATAGCAAAAATATCCTTCCTCAAATTTGGAGACCAAAACTGCACACAGTACTCCAGGTGCGGTCTCACTAGGGCCCTGTACAACTGCAGAAGGACCTCTTTGCTCCTATACTCAACTCCTCTCGTTATGAAGGCCAACATTCCATTGGCTTTCTTCACTGCCTGCTGTACCTGCATGCTTCCTTTCAGTGACTGATGCACTAGGACACCCAGATCTCGTTGTACGTCCCCTTTTCCTAACTTGACACCATTCAGATAATAATCTGCCTTCCTATTCTTACCATCAAAGTGGATAACCTCACACTTATCCACATTAAACTGCATCTGCCATGCATCCGCCCACTCACACAACCTGTCCAAGTCACCCTGCAACCTCATAGCATCTTCCTCACAGTTCACACTACCACCCAGCTTTGTATCATCTGCAAATTTGCTAATGGTACTTTTAATCCCTACATCCAAGTCATTAATGTATATTGTAAATAGCTGATATCTGATATCTGGTATATATCACATATCCGAGCTCTGTGTTTTTAGCCCAGTGTTAAAATGTGATAACAAATATTTGTGCAATATATATCTATATATCTATCTATATATCTATCTATATATCTATATATATATCTAGTGTAAGAAAATAACTGCAGATGCTGGTACAAATCGAAGCTATTTATTTCACAAAATGCTGGAGTAACTCAGCAGGTCAGGCAGCATCTCAGGAGAGAAGGAATGGGTGACGTTTTGGGTCGAGACCCTTCTTCAGTCTGAAGAAGGGTCTCGACCCGAAACGTCACCCAGTCCTTCTCTCCTGAGATGCTGCCTGACCTGCTGAGTTACTCCAACATTTTGTGAAATAAATAAATAAATAAATATATGTTTTTTATGTTTTAACCTTATAGTGATGCAGGTGAACATGGCCCCTATAACCGAATGGAGGCATATATTCCAGTGCAGGGTGCAGTGGTATAGCTCCATGGACAATAGAGCTATATTATATTTACAGAACAGAACTATAAGTTAAATATTTTGGCATAATTTGTAAATGAGAACTGTGCAATTTAAGCAAGTGGTAGAACAGTTGAGTTGTCTATCTCCATTAGTTGGTGATCTACATATGACAGTTATTTGTTATGTATTCCATTATAATTTGCAGAAAGATTATGCTTTCTGCAGCAAGCTTAGCAGCATGTTTCATCATTTATCCTAGTATAGCTTCTACAACAGGATTGTGTTACATACACTCTAGTCCTGTTATTTGGTTACGTTTGAGATTTAGACCCATTCTCGACAATGACCTTTCAGATCACGTGTTTTAGATTGCCATGTACAAGACAGGGAATATGACAATTTACTTGAATGTTACAGTAGTTTAATACTTCATTATATTTCTCAGCCCAGCATCAAATTTCTCTATGTTCACAAATTTCATATTAGGGGCTTTAGTTCACCAAAGACCAGGTATATAAGAGAACATTATTTGAACTTGTGGAAATGCATGACAGAGTTAAACACCATCTCATTTTTCAGGCAGGTTTCTGCAGACCAGCAACTGGGAAGATTCATTGGAACAAATGATTCACAGACTAAGTTTTACTGAGTGTCATTGGCAGCCAAGGACAATGACATTAAAGGCTTATCAGCATCTAAGATGCTCAAGTGAATCTTCAGAGTTCATCAACCATTATATTCAATGTCAGCAAGGTTCGTCGACTGCAATATTCGCCGTTAGCTGACCTTCATCACCATAATATCTATCTTCAGCTAAGATTCTTTGATAATAATATCCACCAACAGTTAAAGTTCAGTGATTGTAATGTCCACCACCAGCTAAAGTTCATCAATCGTAATGTCCACCACCAGCTAAAGTTCATCAATCATAATGTCCACCACCAGCTAAGGATCATCAATTGTAATGTCCACCACCAGCTAAAGTTCATCAATCGTAATGTCCACCACCAGCTAAAGTTCATCAATCGTAATGTCCACCACCAGCTAAAGTTCATCGATCTGGAAGATCTGCCTGCAGTGAAAGTTCATGGATCGTAAAATTCATCCCCAGTGAAAATTCATCAATCGTAAGATCCACCGTCACCTAAAATTTATCAATCGTAAGATCCACCACCGGTTAAAATTCATCGATTGCAAGTTCCACCATTAGTCTAAATTCATCGATCATATGATTCACCTGTCAGCTAAAGTTCATCGTCGATGGTATTTACCGTTAGCTGAAGTTCGTCGTCTATATTTTACCGTTAGCTGAAGGTCATCGACCGTACTCTTCATC